>NW_026118105.1:0-5000 GCF_001640805.2 Lates calcarifer
ACATGCACATTAGAGTTATGTTCATCTGTTGAATATTACTTAATGTGAAAATCTCCTTTAAAAAACAGTCGACCCTGAAACAAAATGCTATAGATGCACTTATGCAGGTTTAGATATGCCTGAAGTAAAATCCACCCACTGATTCATCAATAAGGTCTTCAAGCCTCCTGTTTTCATGTGATCCCACACATTTCTATAGTTGGAATTCTTCTTTGATTTCCTCTGCTCCTTCAAAATGAAATGCAGACATAAAGCCATTCAAATCTCCACAATGATGTGCAATTATTTGGTGGAGTCCATTGTGTAAAGAGCATAATATATCTTCTACGGTGTTATAAAAAATTGCAGGATTGTGCCATTGAGGCAGGCCATGATTAACTTTACTGTAGTCTTGAGAATGTCTGGCCCAATGCACTGTGATGGCTGTCTCTCTGGTGAGCAAGTCACTTAAGTCTTTTCAGAATTCAGTCTGGCAGCATTGCCAAGTTTCTTGTCAAAACTGTCTACGTGATGCAAGTCTTGAGCAGACTTTATGAGTGCTCTTTGGATCACATTAGCAGAAAGACTGGTTCTTACATCTAGGACAAAGGGCATGTCAGTACCATAGTTGTGTGTGTACCACAGGAGATCATTCCAGTCTAGCATACATTCAGAGCTGCCTCGCAGCAATTGTGAAACGTGGTGGAACAGAGCTGTTGAGGGGAAATATTAGTTTATTTCTGACAAATGGTACATCTTTAGCAGCAGTCAGTGACGTGTGTCATCCAGAGTTAGCCCCAGCTGTCTCGTTTGACATTGCCTGCAGGAGTACGAGTGTCAAGTATGATTTTCAGACAAGTGGGGTCAAACCATCAATTCTCCTGACTGAAGTTGGTGACAGATAATTGCTTGCAGCTTTTCGTTGTAAACTTTCAGAGGATGGAGCTCAAATATTATGCTAATTCAGACTGCGTAATTAGGAGACATGGTAATCTAATAGCAGCTCAGAGGAAATCACTCTGATGGTGATGACAAATTATATGATTCATTGGCCACAGTGGGCCTGTAAATGTATCTTTTCAAGCAAGTAACGTAGGAGGGTTATTGCAAATGTTTATATATATCTTCAGCAGTATGCTTTCACAGGTAGAACAATTTAGGTTTATTTTAAGAGGTTAAAATGGGCATTGTTCCATAATTGCACCTGACAAATGGGCAGTGGTTTTATAAATCACTGAAGAGTTCTCTTTTTCACCCACACTGGCCACAACTGTAAATAAGATGCAATGTTACAAGACCACTCCTGTTCCCCTCTGAGACAATTTATTAATTAATGAGACACTGCTAAGAGGCTTGTCTCTTTCTCCTCTCAGTTGATTTCCTCAGAGAAAATCAATGTGTTATTTGAGCTGTCAGTAAAACTGTACTGTCACAAGGTCTTATTTTCCAGAGACTTCTGTATGAAATTTCTTGTACAGTGTGCAGAAAGGCAAAATAAAATGACAGACGATGAGATAACAGATGGTGTAACATCAGGGCGCATGTGTTAAAAGACTCTCAAGCAATTCTTACGCTGCTTAAAGGAATAATACACTTTCTTAAACCTTATCCCTTTATGGCACAAGTAATAGTTATGGTGCATGGTGTCACATCTGTCCATGCTTGCTGAGGCAGCAACAATCAGGAGTAAACCAGACTGACAATGCAATGACAAAAGCAGTGTCAATGTGTTTTTACCTCAGATGACTTCACAACTCTCCTCTAAACCCTTGTCAGGTAGTGTACAGCACTGGTGAGCCACACTAAAGTAGCTTTAACCTCTAGGGCAAATATAAAATTTCCCAGCATCATCACAGCAAATCAGTGAAGTATTTGACTTGATCTGTTGTCAGTGTGACATTCTCATAGACAGATTATGGTCAATGAATGCAGAACTTAAAAAGATTTAATATCGAAAGCAGTTTTTCTTCAAGAGAAGACATATAGAGGGAGAATATTCTTTGAGGGATATGAGTTATTCTCAGAACTGAAAAGAAAGCTTGCCTCTCTTCGACTGAACATAACTGTACCAGTGAAATGCCTTAAGTGAGATAAGGCTAAGCCAATGTTTCATGTCGCCATTATAAAACATACGAATCTTTCCTCCTTTTAGTCTGCTGCAAAATAAATATAACATTTCCCTTAAAAATGTGCTTTACGTCTCACAGACACAGTGCCACAGTGGCCACACATAACTTTGACATTTGTTTGACTTTTAAATGTTGCTGTTGGCTATAGCTAGTGGTGTGACTGAGGAAAAAAAGAGTAAGGTAACAGGAACTGTGAGATATCATGTATGAGGATGTGTTAGCCTATGTGCTGTTTTTTTAAGTTGAATATGCTTTCAGTTCACACTTGTGAACAGAAAACAGGATAGCAAATGTAACATACTGTAGTAATCGTGCATTCATATAGCTGATGTTTCAGCTATATAAATGTGGAAGAGCAGGTTAAAAGCCTCTATCTCATCATAGCAGTAGTTTATAAAAATTACTACATTTCCATAAACCTGCTTACTTTTCGTTTTAATTAGGATCTTCCACTTCAAAGTACTCTTTCTTTCTCAAGAAGGAAATACATCGGAAGCATTTCTGTATTGGCTTTCACTTGATCCACTGTCTGCTGTATTTGTTCTAGAAACATCTCACTTCCTGTTTTGTGTTACATGGTAATCCACCAGATTTCTTCCCAAACAACCCAGTTCTAGCAGCAAAATACTGTTAAAATGCAGTGTACGCCCATTTTCTTGCAGTTAAAAAATTTATTTTCACAGTAATGGTTTTGGACTGCTGAATCATCAGCTGTGCTGCTCGTTGTTGCTTTCTTGATCTGAGGGAAAAATCAACCTGTGGGACATTTTCCAAAAGTCTATATTTGGTCAACCAACAGAAAGGGGCTATATCTAACAAGACCTCCATACTAAATGACATGATCCAATCTGGCACCCCTATTGGCAGGACAAATCATTTGTCAGTGCCTTTTAAAACTACTACAAATAAAATTACTAGTAAGAGTTACAAAAATAATTCAGATGATCTTTTTCTGAGCTGCCACCCACAGTTAAAAATACTTTGTTAAGGTTAGAGGAAAATATATTTTGGGTTAAAAAAAAAACACTGCATAGAGAGATTCATTACCCAACTCTGCCACCCCCCTGTGCTCTGTGGAAGCATTTTGAATCTTTCAGTTCATTGTTTTGGTTTTTAGGCCTTTATCATTTTGGCTCAGTCTTGCTGCTCTCATTCAACCTGTTTCTACCAGCAGCAGGCCACTCTAATAAACCCACTCCACCAGTGAGTTACAGCCCACAGATTAGAAATATGTTAACATAAATGAATACATTACCAATTTCATTTTTGTATAAATGAAACTGAGGTATTCAACTAAAAATCACTGCACATTAGAAAAACACATAGTAATAGTTCAAGATAGTGTTATGGCGCCATTGTCCATGAATGGGACCAAAAAGCCCAGATGGTACATTTTGGATTGCTCACGCCATATAATAATGATGGAATATTCACAGATGTTTCACTACCATTTGCCCTGTGTGGTTCTTCCTATAAACCCCAAACCCAAGAGGTAGTAAGCCAATTTAATTGCGATTAAGTCATCCGTAAAAAGATATTATGTTCCTCAATGCTGCAATTCTGACAGAAAACCCTCAGAAGAGGCAGCTGCTACACTACAGGTATATCCTGAACAGCATCATTTGATGTGGTTGACAAAAGACTGCTTAGGAGGTACACATTCACAAATGCAGTAAAAATATTGTAGGGACTAGATGCTGCTGTTCTTTCATTTAACAACCCTGAAATTGTCTCTCAGACTGCAGGGCCAGAAAACCGTAGAACAGTTGGTGCTCCAACATCTGCAGTGCTGAATCCTCTGCCAGCGCGTCTTACTGGCCGGCCTACTGAAAATTAGTTGAGCAGATGAAAAAGATTGGAGAGGTTTTCAAGCCAAGGGGAACTTTGACTCCCTAAGGACAGGAAATGAGAGACAGGTGACAGTAAGGGTGAGTGAAAAATAGGACACAGATTGGTAGCTGTGTTGTAGTGTGGTTAAAGACGTTTTATGTGATTTAGGCAGCCCAGTATATAACCACAGCAGTGCTCTCTCTTGCACACAGTGCCTTTGGGGCCCTGTGCTTGACTCTGCAGCTTCCCACATTCATCCCCAAACTGGCCTATTTTTTGCAAAGGACGTTTTTTGGAGATTTATTCATCCACATATAACTCGCAACCATTTTTCATGCCCAAATCATGCATTCATGATCTAAGAGAAGTTACACTGTATAGTGTGTATAAAACATAATATTGGTGGAATCACATGACCACACTTGTTTCCACATTATACTTACTAGATATTATGCTATATATATTACATGAGCTCATTAAAGGTCTGAAAAGCAGTTTGAATTCTTCAGTATGTGTAATACAGTATGCGTCACTGCTGTCACTGATTTCACTGTATTGTATTGTAACTTCTGAGAGATCCTTTATTTTAGAGGATGTATAAGCCTGTATTACTGGCCAGACTCAAACTCAGAATTACGGTTACAATTATTACTAAGTGAAATAAATCACAAGGGTGCATCTTGACATTGCAACAGATCAAGTGTGTGTACAGTATATCAAGCAGGCAAGAGATTGTTTCCTAATCTTGAATGGGCATTCTTTGAATTCTGTCCATGTCTCATTTCACATGCCACATAGTCAGCAAGTGTTCTGGCACAAAAGATTGTGATTAAGCTCCTTGTGAAAACTCCTGATCAACCTGCACAGAAAATTAATTGTTTTTCATGGCTAATTCAAATGTGCATCAGCATAAACCGACAGCTGTGCGGTGCCATATGCATACGTAAAAACCAGAGTTCATTCTGCGGTCGGGCACGATCCTGGAGATAGAGCCAAGGTTAACTCACAGAGGTCGGCTGGAGGAACAGACCCCCCATCAGAGTGAATGCCAGCAGTGAACTG
>NW_026118105.1:10000-22485 GCF_001640805.2 Lates calcarifer
CTATGATCAGTTTTGCATGGATTTGCACAGCAGTACAGTGAAAAGCTGAAAGCAAACCAGCAAAACTAACCAGAGACCCATGTGCACAAGCTACCTCTGCAGTTTTCCAAGAAGAGACACGTCTAGAAGTACTTTAAGTGCTCACACTGCAGTAGAATTTCATAAAACTACCTGCACTATAAGCACTTTAATACTACTGAACAACCTGTCTTTAGCTTATTAGAGCTGTGGTGGAAACCTGATTGATCACATTGGCTGAAAAATATTCAGATAGGTTCAAGATGGAAACACAGGTCTCCATCAGTTTTGCATAGATTTGCACAACTTATTTCTTCTTGCAGCGCAACTATGCAAAACTAACAGAGAACTGCTGCAATTAAAAGTGTGTATACACATGCACACACAAATACAGATACAGAGCCGATGAGAGTCCCAGCATCTTATGCCAGAAGGGGCACTTAGGGCAGTAGGTGCTAGTCTACTTCACTATCTGCACTAGATGCACCTTAGCATAAACACTTGTTGAAGTAACTTGCGTTACTTCAACAAGTTATGCCGAATACCCATTTAACAATTTGTCGTAACAGTCCATCAGAGGTAAACAAACATCAATTTTATATTATTTGGTGTGCATTTAATGATTTAAAAGAAAAGGTAATACTTCAAGCTGCACTCAGTAGCTTCCGATTTCATGCACTGCTGAATGCTGAAATATCATTATTCAGTTTTATAAAGAGGGAACTTGCTCCAAACACAATTGCTTCGCTCAGAAACAGCAGGGTGCCGAACTTCACAGCAGGATGGAAACAAGGTCCTGCCAGGTGTGCATTTGGATTCAGTCTGCCCAGGACTGGCAATAAAGCATTTGTGTCTGTGAATAAACTGGCTGCTTTAGTTAACATTATCAGAATAGTGCTGAAAGTGCCTTCACTGCAGTAGGTTTTTATAAAACTACCTGCACTGTAAGCACTTTGACACTACAGTGACTTCTAAGTGTTCATGGGGAGTTTCCACTCACAGATTCAATTAGGGTACCTTGAAATCCACAATGAATTGCTTTCCAGAGGAGATACAGATGTGAAGAAGGGGTCTGCAAGCATAACTGAGACGTAGCATCAAAGGGAAGTCAGCAACTTCAATTCGAGGCTGAAATCACAGATTCTCATGATCAACTAAAATACATTATGTTTGATAACGTATCACATAGTCTACAACATGTCGATAATAGTGAAAAAAAAATGCAGATCATTAGTTTGCAAAGTCTAAGTGATGTCTAAAAAGGTGTTTGTTTTCTTGGATTTACAAAAACAAAACTCAGGATATAAAATGGGCACAAGCATCACATCCTCACATTTGACAAACCGACAGACTGTTCAAAGACTAATAAATCATAAAAAAATAAATATCTGTTCATTAGACTGATCACTATAGCATTGCTTCAGATTGGCAGTAGTTTAGCAATGAGTGCACCATGTGACTTAACAGTACTGTTTGTTGACTGTTTTCTCCAACCAGAATGAGTCATGTTGTGTTAGACTTGTTTTGTGACTTCCACCTGGTGTTTACACTCTGTTAATCTGTTAGTGTTCAAGAACCCCTGGATGCCTGATGCAATTCCAAAGGAAGTCAGCTCATAAGAGGGCTGATAGTAGCTTTTGATGCGGCTAGTGTCACTATGTGCACATTTATGAAGCATTTAAGCTTTGTTTGCTTTCAAATAGTGAACCTTGATCCCTTTTCTATTTATCTATTTAGATTTTTCTGCAGAAACTAGCAACATCTGGAGGAACCCTCAATATATTAAGATCCTTGAAAGTGGCACTACAGAAATATGAAAAAATCCTAAAGCCCTGTCAGTGGTCAAGTGACTGACTCATTTCCCTTTTTGCACAAAGCCCTCATGCACCAACCATTGATGTACTGCCCAGTAACACTCCTAATTGGCTACAAACGTGTATTTTGATGAAAACAGGGGCCGAGGCTACAATCCAGAAAACATTTTGTTCTTACATACACGTGCATTAGTCAAACAAAGAGAAATGTCTGTAAGTCGAACTGTCTACATCAGCAAAGTTCAATGGGAAACCTAAGTCTGAAGCCGGACTGTTGAGGACAGCAACACTTGTGCTCCAGTCACATTGCTGTACCCCTCCCCCACGCACTAACATGGCGCCCAGGAGTCCGCATTTTGAACGTTTAATATATGTACTGGAAAACACAACATGAGAATAACTACATTGGCGCCGTGTGAGTGTCTAAGCTGTTTAGACTGTAATCAGGTGCAAGTGAAGTGTGCGCGCATTATGAGCAGGCGCACCAAGCGCATGATACAAGCTACTGCAAACTTGAGGCAGAATCCTGCACACAACAAGCTAGTAGTACTAGAGGGCTTCATCAAAACATACAGATGCAAGCGTGTTAGCCAAATAGGCTAACGCGTGCAGCCTGCGAGTGTGGACCGTTTTAAGAGAAACTGTTATCCGACAAAAATTTTTAGTCATACTACCACTAACAATTATAAGAGATCACTTGTGTCGAATCATAGCATCTGGGAAAATAGCTTCATAAAGACACGGAGTCAGCAGGCTAACGTTAATTCTCCATCCACTTCAAAGCAATGCTTTCTCTTATCTTAGCCAACTTAGCTGCATTAGTGTAGCTCACTCATACATGCTAACACAGACCAAATATCAGTGTGTGCTGCCGGGTGTTTGTAGATATCGACATTCCCACTTAAGCACACGCAATGTGGTCAGTCAAGTCAGTGTCAATAACATAACTTAATGATATCTACTCGTCGGTGTGTTAGCGTTAGCAGCTAACTCCGCAGCTCGCGGTATAGCAAAGGCGCGCGGCCTGCTGGAACCCCATGTGCTGCTGCTTTGTTCTGGAGGTACTTCCAAGTGTACACCACTGCGCATAAATTACGTGAAAACTTCTCATTCTGCCAACATGTGGTCGACAACAGGGGCACACAAGTTTGTAACTCGCAGCTACTACTTCAGTATGCAAAGCGTAATTTTCACGAGTGCGTCTCACTTCCCCGAGGCACCTACTTGAGGTGCAGCAGCAACACATGCTTTTCAAATCTCCCTCATTCTCCAACCATGGAGGAGAGGTTGCCATGCGCCCCTTACAACACTCTTTTCAAATGCGGAAACTGACGATTAAAACGTTTTTCCCTTAATGAAAACGTGAAAGTGCGGCTCCAGTGTCGCGTACACTCCCGAGCATTTCACTTTCCTGACGTTTACCGCGTCTCCCGTCAAGGCTAACAACAGGTTTCTTGCCAATAACATGCGCGTAATAAGACACTAGCTTCTAAAAATCCACCATCTTCACTCACTTGTACAGACTTACCGTTTACTCACTGTTTCAGGGATATCTGCAAAACTGAGAAAAGAAAAAAAGACTTAACAAAATGAACAAGAGCTAGGACCTGTAATCCAAAAAACACAACCATGTGCTGCTATTATGATTTGCGAGGAGTTTGGGAATCGTAGTAAGATTGCGAAAGTGGCGCGAGTAGAGTCTGGCTTTAACCATGTGGTGAATGAAGGGCGGCTCCCAGCCAGCGTAGCTAAACCCCAACTCCTTCATTAGCATAAATCAACTACTTCCTCTCCAAGTACCGCTCTCAAGTTTCACCTCTTGATTTAGGCTGTTGATAAACATGCAGAGATGGTGAAATACATTTACCAAGAAATTACACGTAATTTGAAAAAAATCTAATAATAATATTAATGAGCAAGGAAATAATGTGGCCTCCATAACAGGAAACATCAACACAAGAGTTACACAAGTCAACGCCCACAAAGTTTTATAACCTGGTTTTGTTGTTGTTTTCCTGCTTAATGTTAAGACAAAAATGTCTTATGAATGTGGACAAATACTTGTAACAAATGTTTCTGTCATTCTAAGGAGAAATTGTTTTATCAAATCAGTTTGCTCAATACTAACATTCATTTATGTATTTATACTAAATAAAACTTAACCTTTTCAGTTATTTCCATTGGTGATATCTGGTATTTTAAAGATGTGTAGCTGCACAAATTTGAAAGGTTGTTTTATTACAACAACAAATTACATTTAATCCTTCCTTATTAGAATTAATAAAATTTTTATATGATGAGGGCTGTGGAAATGCCTCAGGAAATAAACAAAGTTGTTGGCTTGACTTGCCTTATTTAAAATGATTAACTGCAGTATAACTATAATGTTTTTATAAACCTAACTATAAACAAATAATAAATAATGTCTAAGATAACATACTGCAGAGCAGTTTTTTATTAATTTGATTTTGTGGAATATTAAGCTAAAGCTAATTAAACACAAGCCATTAACTTTCAAGAAATAAAAGTGTGAATATATTTCTGTCGGTTACAAATGACTGTGGAGACAGACACACAAAGCCAGGTGAAATGATTACGTTTTAGGCTACAGTAATACAAAGTGTAATGAGAGCATTATGATGTAAAGTTATTTTATGATTTAATAGGATACATTTATTCTGTACATATCAACTAAGTGCAGTATTTGCACAGACAAACAAAAATACTTACTGTGAGTTTGGGTAATCATTTTTGTCATTTCTACCGTTGACAAAATACATATTCTACAATAACAAGGTTAAACAAAATTACTAAGGCAGTGTAGGTTTATTGTGACCAACTTTGTGTCACAATGTAACCACAAATTACTCTATATGTTAAGGCCACAATTTCATATTTTAATGCAAATGCAAGTTTGCAGTATGACATTTAATTTCAGTACAATCTTGATGGACATACAGATAGAAAAGGACATTGGCATTGGCAAAGACTTGGATAAAATCAGTGTAACTGCCAGCAACATAGTTTAAAGTCTGTTGCCAACGCTCCACCCCCTAAAAGAGTACAAGGAGTGTTGCCTCTTAGAGCAGAAATGCAGAATTGTCTTTCTTATGACCATGGGTCAGTCTAGTTCACCTTTCACCCCTAGATTCAGTCATGTGTGAAGACACACAATGGAAGCACAGAATCTGAAATCGCCCTCCTGCTCTCACAGATGTAGAGTGTAAAAAGAAGAAGTAATTTTAATGTACGAGCTATTTTTTGTGTGTTTAATTTGTTTAATATGTCAATATAAAGAGACTGCAAAAAACAGTAAATATATAAACACATGTTGTTCCAGAGAAGTGAAATTTCTAAATTATCAGATATATGATACATTGATAGATTTCTGTTACATAATTTCTGTGATGCAATGTAAATCATTTGAGAAACACAAAATGTTATTCATCTATAATCTAAATTCATCAGTTACACAAGGATTATATCAAATGACTTATTATTTAAAAACAGGAGAGCAAGGGAAATGATTAGTCCACTGGAAAGGAAACCACAATTGAAAACAATTTTCTGGCCAACTTTAAACGTATGAAATAAATTGTATTTTAATGTATGACTGATTATTAATATTAAGATTAAGATCAAGAAAATTCTACAGATAAATTTAAATATTAAATCTGAAATATTATAAATGCAAAGACAAGATTTCTCCTGCCATCCCCATGTTTCAAAAAGCCATAGCTCAGTTTTAAAAAGTAAATACTTCTGATTTATACTTGGACTAAAAGGGACTAGTGAAAAAAAGATGCAGACATAACATGCAGCGACTACAGGCCACTGTCAGTTGTTACTTCCCAAATGCTGTTGAAACAGAATTTCTATCAGCACAAAAACGAAAGAAAGAGAGTGGATTATGATTTTTTCTGGAGAGGATAAATAAAAATGAGCGTTGTTACTTTTGATATATTGTTATCTTGTGCAGTAAAAGTATAAACCTTTCAGGATTACTTGTAAAAACACCAGTATTGATACTGTGCAATGCTCAAAAAATTAATTCACACCAAGTATCAAAACAGAACTATTAATGGCCTATATCCTGACATATATTCAGCATATATAAATTATTTGACTCAGTAATTTGCTTCTTGTAGAAATCTGTTAGCCTCTAAACCACAGGATCTTCTTATTTTAAGCTTGGTGCCAAGCATGGCAAATATATTGACTAATTAAAACAGAAAATGCACAGGTGGTGCTAATCACTACAATACTATCTCTGTTCAATTCAAGTGTCCCATGACAGTATGTGACAGTAAGCATGAATAACATCAGGACCATGAAAATGAGGTGAAACTAAATGGAATTTAGTCAGCATTGATTTTATAATCTGCATCTCTTCTTAGAGCCAGTCAAGGTTGGTAATTAATCTCAGACATAAGGTTACTGATAAATGAATTAATTGTCATGATTGCTCAGACTTTTAAGTTAAATCAAATTTTATGTCTTCTCTGAAGTGTGTACTTTCAGTAAAAAAAATCAGTTTAGAATATCAGTAATTGTTATAAAATTGTTGCTACAGATTGATCCATTAAAATTACATGGAAACAGCTCAAAATCAGTGAGTACATTAGTTAATTCAAGTATGCATTGCACTGGGTGAACTGAAAAGAATTTCCTCAGTTGAAATGTTAGGAAAAGTATCATTAGGCTTGTGTATAGAATACACAAGAAGAAGACATTCATGTTTTATCAAATGTAATTTTTCTTTTGTTGCAGTTTCAACAATACTGCAACATTATATACGTCGCGCAGAACGTCGTTTGAGCCCACCCACCTGCCGTAGGTCACATTCTGTGCAGTTATGGTTGCTCTCAACGGAAGCTTCCTCAACCGGCCACAATAAAATAATAAAACAAGTCCGACACGATCATCTACAGTTATTTAGTATAGAAATTAATGGCGATACGGAATGCTCCGATATATAATTATAATTCTGTACAACACTGCACGACGTCTTAACCTGATTTTACAATATCTATTGTTACGTCGTCTAGCAAATAATGGCGAGTTTTTTATTTTGAAGATTCGCCGAGTTGAGTTCCGGTGTAATTGTAGCATTTCGCAGGACTAGACTTCCTGTCTTAGCCTCATGCGGTATTTCCATGGTCATATAGTATTAACTGTTAAGAACAGGCTCGTGTTAATGCTGGAGAGGTAAAGGTGAGATGAACGTTGATTATGATTATGTTGTTATTGTTATTATTATACAAAATAAAGTGTCTTTTAGTTTGAAGGATGTGCAGGCAGTCGCAGTCATTAAAACAAATTGCGTTTACCATACTTTGAGCCAGGAGGTGTAGCAGCAACAAAAAATGTATTGGATGGATTTTTCAAATTGCTGAGCATGTGAGCAGCCAGTCTCAGCAGAAGAAATGATTTGATCGTGGCCCAGACTGAAGACGTAAAAACACAACAGTCTGGCTTTACTCAGTGCCTTTCTCTTAAAATGTCTTGCCTGTCCAACCTGGATGTTTTTATTCAAAGTTTTTAATAGTCTCCTACCGCACTGAGGCTTTAGTGTTGTTCCTCACTTGTAAGTTGTTTTGAAAGCGTCTGCCAAATAAGTAAATGTAGTGCCTGACACTAAAAATTGCATGTCTGGTTGACTTAACACTTTTATTTTGGTATAGCTCCTTGATCAAATTATGGTTTTGTCTGTTTTTTGTGTGGCAGATTGATGGCTGCCTGTTTGCTGTGTCGACGGGTGCCCAGGATACCCTACCTCCAAGGCTTGAGAAAGAATTTTGCCCAGGCTCAACACTTCTATGACAAACCAGAGGATGAGACCAATGAGCAGAAAGGGGAGAATGGAGCATTTCAGCAGAAGGAAGCTGGTCTCCAAGAAGGCTACAGGCTGTTTTACAACCCATCTTCATATCATAAGTCTGTGTGGAACTCTGCAACCTCCCAGAGCCAAACAGATAATGATGAGGATGAAACCTGTCTCTCCACTCTTGCACCTTCCTTCTGGCAGCAGAGCAATCACTACAGTGTGAGTTGCTCGCGACACCTCTCCAGCTCAAAAAACACACTTCTTGACTTAGCTTTCAACAAAGGCCCTGAACCGGAGATGCCATCAGTGTCACCATACCACGAAAAACCCCTTATGCCAGATGTTCCAGTAGATACACGTGCCTTCCACAAATGCCGGCCTGAATATGCCTCCATGGCAGTGGACCTCACGCAACGGCCTCACCCACTAGAATGGAATGAGGCCCTCCAACTACTCCAAAAAGCGGCTGCGTTAAGGGGCAGCATGAAGCCATCTGATGTGTGTCAATTTCTTGTGGACCTCAGCCACTTACACCCAGACAGGACGTCATTATTGATGAGTGACCAGCGCTTCGCCATGCTCCTCCGATATTCTGTGGAAAACCTGCGCCTCTTTACTGACCTGCAGCTGCTGGAAGTGCTGCAGTCGTTTGTGTGGCTGGATATGCCCTCTTCCCACACTGTACTCGAGCTGTATGAGACCGAGCTGAGCCGAAGGACAAACCAGATGACTTTACACCAGTTACTGTTAGCCGCTGATTTGTGGCGCTGTACTGGAAAGCAAGCACAGCAATTCTTGCAGCACCTCTATGACTCAGTCCATTCATATCTGGGACAGATGGGAGTCCCTGAGCTAGTCCAGCTGTTGTATATAATAGGAGAAGGTAGGCAGTGCCCAGCAGACTTAATCCATCCTGTACAGCAGCTTCTCAGGTGCCATTTACAACAGTTGTACCCTGAGGAGGTTGGCGTTGTTTGCTTGGGGCTTTTTAAATCCCAAACTTCAATATCCCAGAGTGTAGTGACTAATATTGTTGATAAGGCACACTCTTTTGTGAACGAGATGAGTGACTTTGCTGTGGTGAATGTACTGAAATTGTTGCGTTTCAGCTACCTGTATCACAGAGCGTGGATGGAGGCCATGACAAAGGAAGTTCCTCGAAGGGCCCCCAAGATGGGTGTCAAGGGGCTGATGCATGTGACACTGACCTGTTCAGCAATGCATTATCGCAGTGATAACATCCTTATGGCTGTTGCTGAAAGAGTGCCCTCGCTGGTGCCACACTGCAGGAGCAAAGACGCGTGCAAACTCCTGTGGGCATTTGGCTCATTACAGTTTCTCCCAGTTCAGAGTCCAAGCTTCTATCCAAGCCTTACAGAGGCCCTGAGACAGAGGAAAGCTGAATTCCAACGATACCCAGAGCATCTGCTTACTGGTCTCCTAGGCCTGGCCTTTGTCTCTCAGTTCCCAGAGGACCTAATTGCATTAGCCTTAAGTCCTGACTTTGTCAGGTTAGCGCTGACATCAACACAGCTGGAGCTGAAAAAAGACTTGTTCACTTTAGAGGGGGCTGTGGTGCTGGAGTTGCCTCAGTGGACTGGCCCGCGACTGAGCTGCGAACTGAAGGAGGAGGTCACTGAGCTGCTGTGGAAGTTTGCACAGTCAGAATGTGTGCGAGAAACTTGAGGTTCAGGAGGCAGAATCTGCTCTGCAAGATCTGCTTGGAGGAGAGGAATTTGTATGTAAGAGAATGATTTTGCCCCACACTCGCTCCATTGACCTGGAAGTACATTTTGACTCCCACTGGGAAGCCGATACCTGTTAACCCAGCATCCCATGTGACCACATCATCTCCTGAGAACAGCACCGCCAAATTTACTTCAAAACCAGGGTCGGGGTAAAATGAACTTAGGAGTAACTATAACTGAGGAACTTATAGCACAGCTAACAAATACGAAAATCACAAAACCTTTAACCCTGTCTCCTACAGTTAAACCTACATCTCTTCACAGAGTGCAGCCTGATGAAGGGAGACTGTTTGACACAGGGCTCCACCTGACTGATGACATGATAAGAATCTCTCACCAAACACAGTGGCTCTGGCTCATCTCCACGGGGCTCCAAAGCAGTCAAAGTTGCAATCCAGGTTCCCAGCAAGAACCACTACTGCATCTACTCACAGCAGTTGTTGGGCCTTCATGCTATGAAGAGAAAGCACTTGAAGTTGGCAGGCTACAGAGTTGTAGAGCTTAGCCGTCACGAATGGTTTCCCATGCTGAGGAAAAGCAGGACTGAGAAGCTGGCATACCTGCACAGCAAAGTCTACGACTGTCTGTAATGATTCTCCAACCTTCAAGAGCCAAAAGAAAACATGGAAATTTTGGAAAACCTATGTAGACACTTTGGCTTTTGGGCAATATCATAGGTTGTTATGACAATGTGCAAAGCATAGAAAAATCTCTGATAAGGAGCTAGACAGAGCTAGTTTCCTATCTCTACCCCACCACTGACTTTTTGTACATGTTCAGTTCATTGTGAGGATTTTGTCAGTGTGTGACATTTCAAGATATTTTTGTGAAAAGAATGCAAATTAAAAAGTATTCAGTACTGCAGTGCTGTGGTCAAGTTTGTGAACATACAGTAAACATTTTGAATGGATTTCCTCCTCTAGTTTACTTAAATTCAAACTTCAAAATTCAAACGTCTAGCTTTTACCTTCCCAGGATCTGTAGAAGAGAAAATAGAAACAATGGTTTTTTTTAATGATATTTAATAACATTCACTCATGCTTGATGGTCCTCTTAGGGGTCAATGCATTTCTTTCAAATGTTATTAGACTGCTGCCCCCTTTTGTACGTCAAAGTCATCATCATTTCATCTGATGTGAAGGTTGAATGAAGATTTGTTTTTTGGTATTCATGGCTGCTCCTGAACAGTAAAATCTGTTACATAATTTGACAAAGGAAGGATTAAAATCATCTGTCACTTTCATATTGAAAGGGAGCAAAGACTTCACAGTAGATGTCATAATTTCAGTGCAGCATCTACCTAATACAGAAGTTGCCTATCACAAAGCTCAGATTGACTGACCTGCTTTATAACTGCTTTGTTCCAGGCTTTTTTTTGGAAATGGGGAGCTAAATTTCTGCCCCAGTTGAGGCAAATGGCTTTTATTCCACAGTTCTTTTGTGTTTTTTTCTTTTTCCAACAGTGCTTCTGAGACATGCTTCTTTTCATGTTCTAAAACTGGCACCTGCCACCAAAGGTGCTCATATATTTTCATTTAAGACTAGCATTATAAGGACTTTTAAAAAAAGTCATTCTGCAATCCCAGGAGGTTTTATTTATTTTCAAAGCCCCATGCGAGCTGTAATAGATGGCTTTTTCTGGCCTGCTGTTATGCCTTTACACTTAGACTACCACCTTTTAAAAAAGTTTTTAAAAAAGAGCAAAAATTTTCAGCGCTTTCTAAAGAAGCTGCACAATTTGCAGAATTACAGCAGTATCCATTATTTGATTTCAAAAATAATGCGCTTAAGCACAAAGCCCAAAGAACCAAAAATCGTTAACTGTCCAAATACTTAATTACTGTAGACATGAACAGTTGGTTGTTCTGTCAAATTCACATCATGTTTGCTTCTTGTTATGTTTATTTGATTATTTAGGTTTATTGGTATGAGATTTTATGAATTAAAATTTTTTCTGACAACACAGCTTGTGAATACAATGTAATTCAGTGGCTCAGCGTCCGAATGAATGGTCCTTTCAGAAAAGCAAGACAAAACTGACCTTTAGTTGACTGACATAGTTTTATTTATAGGCCTGCAAATGCACAACAAAGAATTAAATTTGAAGAAAAACTGTCAAAAAAAGGGGAACTGTTTGTGTTTTGCTAAATTATCATATTCAGGTTTGGAAACATCCATAAGCAGGATATCCTGGTTACTCCCCAGAGAGAAAGCTGGGATGAGACCTTAGGGTAAGGACACACTGGGGAGGCTACAGGTGTGTTTGTGTTCCCCTTAAAATGTTTCTCCTTTTGCCCCTTAGGCCTTTCTTCCTTTGTGACCTAGAAACTGATAGTGTTTTTGCTTTCATCTTGCCAGCTATCCCAATACTGCAGGAAACATAAGCGGTTTCAAGGTCTCCTACAAGAAAAAAGAAAAGGAAAGAAAATTCTACCAGGGAAACATTTTTAATGGCACATTTAATGTCCAGACCAAGTTACGGTACTACACAACTAATATTCTTAAAAGATAAATATCCACTGAACATCTTAAAATTTCTCATTCATAGAATTCACACAAAAATCTTCAGTATGAAGGCTAAAAGTAGCCAGCTGTATGGTTTATACAGTTATGTCTATTAGCTTCAAATATCTTTATTGACTCAGAACTGTAGAAAAAACACAAGACTGAACTTGAAATACTTAAATATTGTTTATTGGTAGGGCTTCAACTAAAGATAATTATTTTTTTATCATCAATCAATCTGCCAGTTACTTTCTGGATTAATCAATTAACCCTTTAATAGATGAAAGGTAACAAAATAAATAAATAAATAAAAATAGGAATCAAAATTTCCCAAAGGTGACTTTTTTCAAATTGCTTGTTTTGTCCCAACAGTAGTAGAAAATGAGGAAAACCAGCAAATATTCATGTGATGAGACGAAACCCAAACTGTTCCCATGTAATTTTCAGCTATTAAGTTTTAGATTAGGACCTCTTCCTGTGTAATGGATGCAGACTTTTTATGATATCAGAACACAACTGTCCCATTTTTCCTCACCTCTGTCTCTTTCTTTCTTTTACTTTCCCTCCTAACTT
>NW_026118106.1:0-14967 GCF_001640805.2 Lates calcarifer
GATGGGTTTTTGGAAGGGGGTCTCTGTGTGTGTGTGTCTGTGTGTGTGTGTTTGAGGGGGGAGGGGAAGAGGAGTTGATTGAGTCTGTGAGAAGCTGCCACAGGGAGGTTACAGTCAGGAGAGCCATGAGCTGTCACAGATGATGAGTTCTGAAAAATATTATCACAGAAAATAATTAGCATAAAAGCTTTTATTTTAAATTTGTTGCAACAAATTCAGGTTTCTTACAGCATTTTCCTTATTGAAAACTAAATTCTACCTGAAATGTATCAATAAAAATCTTCTTTTGCAGTTAATGTCACCAGTTTATAGTTTAGTTTTAATAGCATTCCCTGTCACTGATGTGCCTTTAATTATCGGTTCTATCAGGGATCATTTATGTGTTTATCTTACGGGGGTGAGCCACCTCACAGGTTGGTTATATTACCTGTTGACCTCAGCTCAGTGAGCTAAGACAATGTTTAATGCAGTGTTTTTTCTGATATGAAAATGGATATTATTCAGCACATCTAACCTCAGCAGGCCCCTCTTCAGAAACTCATATCTGCAGATGTCAAAGCTGGCTCAAAAAATTAAACTGGCTTCAAATTAATTTTAAGGAATTGTAGGTTATTTTGAATTCATGTAATCTTTCTCCATCACCCTTTCTGTTTCTTTCCATCTCTCTACTCATCTTCTCCCATATGTCTCCCCTTGACCAAAGCTGAGCGTGGATTGATGCTGTCTTTACAGTTTGGTTTTGATCAGTTAGGAAATTTCACACGGGGTCAGCTGATTTTTTCGTCTTACTCAGTGTACGGCGACAGGAAAAGTTCACTAGGTCCTCCAGCGTCGAGGTGAACCAGCTGAATATAAGCCACTCAAGTTGACGACAAGTGCATTGAAAAGTAAAAGCTGCTGGCCTTTACCTTTTCTTTGTCAAAGCGCCTGTTTGGCCAGTAGTTAGTAAAGTAATATTTTCAGCGTTGTCCACAGTCTCATGACATGTTTAACAGGAAGCACAGCACGCTGGTTAAGCTCATGGCAAACTGTTACTAACAGCTAAAATGAAAGCTTGTCTGTATGTAGTCTAACTGGTTAGTTTGTCACTAATCTCCAAATTTTGCAAATTGCTATAAACTTCACTCTCTTAAACCAGTAACAGTCTGAGCTGGACTGATAGGGGTCTGTATGGATAAAGATAAAATCCTAATGATACCCATCCCTACAGCTGGTTAGTGGCTTCGCCCTGACTTTAGGCAGATGAGATATTCACTGTTCAAATAACTTCATTATAAGCCTTGTTTAAGCATAAATGATTTATATATGCACCCAATAACAGAACTTAAAAAAATGCTTTTGCTCAAAGCTCAAAGCTTGTAAACTCAAGTTAAAACTGAGTTTTATCTCCTTTTGGGAGGGGGTATTTCTCTGTGTGTTTGTGTGTGTGTGTGTGGGTGTGTTTGTGTTTGAGGGGGAGGGGAAGAGGAGTTGATTGAGTCTGTGAGAAGCTGCCACAGAGAGGTTACAGTCAGGAGAGCCAAGAGCTGTCACAGATGATGAGCTCTGAAAAATATTATCACAGAAAATAATTAGAGTAAAAGCTTTTATTTAAAATTTTAACATCTGGGAAGTGTGAACTGTTACGCCAGCGTGTGCCCTGCGACCTGCGTTGACCCTGCGGTTGCCGGGGTCCCGCGGTCGCCGCTCCCCCGACGGACGCCGGGTGCGAGGGCCCGTTCAACGCTGCTCGCAGCTTTAATTGAGCATTGTTTCTATTTACCCTATAATTGGAACTAGATTACATATTTTATATATTATTGTATATTAGGAAAATAAAGACCTGTTAAATAAAGGGATATTTTCAAATTCTACACATAGTAACATGTATTGTCCAATATACCTGACCAGTGCAGAAATTAGATCCATCTTGGACAATTCCACACCTCACAGTTACACCCAATGCCAACTTTGAGTGTAGAGGGTAAATTGGGGTGGTCAGTGAGCATTTAGCATGGGTAACTTTCATGCGAGGAACTAGAGTTTGCCTGTCACAAACCAGCAATTAACATGTGTATTAAGAGTAACCACAGTCTTTCTCCAACTTTAACCATGTTTGTCAGTTTCAGCTCATCAGATAGAGTTTGTCCAGAGCATGTGATACAGCTGAAAGCTCTGGAACAAGCTGGTAAGGACCTTGAGTTGAGATTGTTTTGTCACCCTCCTGTTTTAGAGGTTAACATGCTGTCAAAATACTGTGAAATAACATCACTATTTGTCTGTGTTTTTTCCCTGAACAACTTTCCCTCTCTAGTAAGACAGGTACCGTATGTGCGTCTCTCTCCTCAAACCAGGTTTTGACAGTCACCTCTCAGCCTGCCAAGTTCATACAAATGGCCACTCATGTTTGCATTCAGCGGCACCGGTCACAGCTGCTTGGACGTCTGACAGGCCCGTCTAGAGTTCACCAACCCTGTCTGTGTTGACAGCTTCTGCTATTAAGGACACCAGCAGTCCACGGCTTCCCACTGAGCTACTGACTGGTTTAGAGAACACAGAGTGAGTGTTTTCCTTCTAAACTCTTCAGCTTTGAAAGTGTTGGACATGAAATTTGAGTGCACTAGTAATGATATTTTATTTTATTGATCTGCCCAGGGCCATTTTCTAACTGCAGGGAGGTCAGAGGTCATGGCTGGATGAAGGATTTTGTTTCAGTTCTTTGCTGAGAAGCACTCAACAAGATAAAGAGGAAAAAGAAAACAGCAGCAGTATAGTTACTTCAGGTATGGAATGGTATAAGCAACTTTAAGTGTATCTGTGTGTGTGTGTTAATCTCCGAAAGAGAAAAAAAAAACTGCAATATGAGCACAAAATGTCAAGGCTCTAAGCAGGATACCTTCAAGGAACCACTTGGGCATGGCTGCCTATTTCTTGATGACAACCAATGGCACATTCATTTCCCAACTAATACCTGAACTAAATACCTTATTCCTCCAAAGGATTGTAAATGTGCTAGCATTATGTTTTCTATGCCATGTGCCCTAATCAGTGAATAATAGTCGCAAAAATTTTTCAACTTGAATAAACATCACAGAGTACTTATGCTGACAATGTAGGAGTTTTCATTTGAAAGTGTTTTACCTTCTCCTCTAGCAATGAAGAAAAGTCAACATGTAATTATTGTGGAAGTGTTTGTTTGAATCTTAGTCGACAGAGGTATTTAAGAGTCTGAGCCAAATCCTCATGCAGTCTCCCTTGAACCCGACAGAAGACACCGAGACCCCTTTAATCTTGGCGGTAATGCACTGACAAGCTCTTCTGACGCACCTTTCATTTGAAATGTTTTAATGTCTCTTCACATTCTGCTCCTGTCGTCTCCCTCTCCTTTGCTTCCTCAGTCTCCACACTACTCTTTCTGGAGGTAGGCGTTGTCAAACGTATTTAAAAAAAGAGAGAGCTTGAACTAACTTCTGAGGAACATCAGTCCAACTTTAATCAGAATTTTAGTGCGGCTTTTTCAGAGAAGTTCATTTATTAAAGTGAAGCCATTTGTAACGTCCTGCTCTGCACCTGTTCTCACATTCCCAAGTGAAGACAAACCCAGTCTTTCCCCACTGAAAGCTGTTTACATACACTATCATTTATATCCCACTAACATCCATTCAGTCAAGCAGGGGGCCAAAGATGGGAATAGATTGTAAGACAAAGGGCCCCTGAGCACAGACATGTAAAAGGGCCCTCACATAGGGGCACAACACACAGACTGAAAGAGACACAAAATGGTTTGTAGTTGATTTTTGTTTCTTTGTGATCATTTTGTTCGTGTTTGCAGTCATTTTACATTTCTTTGTAGTTGTTTTGCATCTCTATAGTTGTTTTTTGTGTCTCTTTGTGGTTGTTTTGTGTCTCTTTGTAGTTGCTTTGCCCGTTTGTTGTCATTTTGCATCTCTTTGTAGTTATTTTGTGTCTCTTTTTATTTGGTATGTGTTGTTTTCTTCGACATTTTGCAGGTGAAGCCCAGGGGCCCCTAGGTCTCAGTCTGGTAGTCCCATTCAGTAATCCATTCGTAGGGCTGAGGGTCAGGAAACTGGAGGCTTTGTAATGCACAACCTAATTTCTAGATGAAGCCCTGGCTTTGCTTTGATGCAACTTAGCCAACGATCTATCACAGTTTCCATCCCCACCATGTATCTATCCAAGAGACTAATCATGTAGGGGTGTGATAATGGCTTTTGTTTGTCCATTACAATCTTCTGTCTGTTTCCAGTTATACTTTTATGAAAGACTCAGCACTGTAAGAAGCTTTGAGGAGGATTAGATTGTTCTATCATGCAACTACAAGCCAAAGTAAAGCTTCACAGTTTCATTGTACTAGTAAAGCTATAAAATGGACCTATAACATCATTTACTAGTCTCTGTTTCCTCCTCGTGGCTACCTAATAGACTTTACCGCCACTGATCCTTAATCTCATGCACTTTGTTAATTGGAGCTTCTTAATTGTCTGTTTCTTTTCAGACATCAGACTTGTGTAAGAGGATTGAAATACGTCACATACTGTACTTTTGAGACTGATTTGTCTTAATACCAAACTAGACAGGAGGAAGATTTTTAGGGTTGTTTAGTCGGAGGTATGAGGGGTGATGGGGTTGAAACTGTCAGTGGACCCCTGCTATAGGACCCCTGCAGTGGACGCAATGTGTCCACAATTAACCATATGGAGATAGGTGTGTGTTGTGTAGATGCAACATCCTGGCTTGATTCAGCAGCCACTATTGCATGAGAATTTTCATATGAGACATTCTTGTAAACCTTTCCTCTAGTAAGTTTCAATAGCACGTTGTTCTACAGGCTCTCAATTTTTGAACACTTACTTATTAATTTCCAAGAAGCAAAGAAAGAAGGAAGATATTAGAGTTAATTAATATGTACTTGAGTTTATGCACAGCTTGTCATTAAAGGGCATTGCTACTTTCCCCATTATTAATTTTTCTGCAGAACTACCTAGAAAATCATGCAACCCTGTCTTTTGAAATAATGTTTATATATCAATAAATCTATGTTACTAAATTACTAAAACATCATTGCTTCAAGTTCCAGAGAGGTAGATGGTGTGGATGGTGGATGTACAAAGCACAAGGAGTCTGATCTGTGTTGTGTTTCTTAACATAAACAAAAGTTACTATGAACTTTTTCTGTATTAAACTAAGACCATTTCCCCAACCTGGACCTTACATGGTGCCAACACCTGAAGATAGACATGAAGTTTATTGGTGCAGCAGTCACTATGAGCAAATATTGTATTGCAAACTAAATATAATGTCAGTGAATATATTGTCTCATTTATTTGCAACTTGCCAGACAATAACATTTTCTCATTATGTTAATAGAATTTTCTTCAAAATGTATTTGATGTTGCAAATTGGTTATATATAAACATAATTTCTAGGAGAGTTGATTCAGCTATAATGTTATCAGGACGGTTAAACTGACAATGAGGAATACCTTGTTGCTTCTTGGTGTTGTTGGACAACAGAGTCAGATCAGATACAACTAGAGTCAGTTGTATCTGCTTTTATACACAAAACACTTGATTGTAGCCAATCAGCCGCTTCATGCTTCATCAGTTCTGATCAGGGCCTCACCCTGTACTGCAAATTCTGTGTAAATGAGTGTCCTCAGTTTTCAAGTGAAAAAAAAAAAAAACGTACGGTTGACTCAAAACATACAAAGTGATGAGTCATAACATTATCACCACCCCTGCCAAATATGCAGTTGGTCCTCCACATGCTGCCAACACAACTCTGGGCCACCAAGGCATAGAGGCTACAAGATCCTTAAGAATTGATTTATCCACAAAATAAAAAGTTAGAACCCTAAGAATTTACATCCACAGTGTATACTGACTAAAAGGCGAAACACAACTAATTTTGAGCTACTAATAGTGGACGATACATCTTGTTCACACAGGGTTTTTAGAGCCAGCTCCCTGCCATGAGAAGTCTAAAATGTTAAATTCTGTGTCCTGAAGACAAACAATGATTGCCCATGTGGATACAGTTTAGAGGCCATCACAGGCCATAACCTCTTGCCCTCCACTGCAAATATACACCCGCACACAAATGTGCACACACACACACACACACACACACACATCATTAATGTATTTCACTTCAAAGTCTTGGCAATTTTCTGATGACATTCACACTCCTCCAGGGTCAAACAACATCTCTCTGCCTCCGTATCAATTATTAAATATTTTAAGCAGCATCCCGCCTCCACCTCCGTCATCCCCTCGAGACCGATGCCGTTATCATTTTTGTCAGAGTCAGTTTCCATCTGCATTTGTCATCCCCGCACACATTTACAAGTTATCAATCGGTGTGTCAGGATGCAAAATAACTGATGTTCTTTGGGGCGGGATTGGATGGGACTATCTGGGGCTTTCAATCAATGCATATTCTCTCTCTCTCTCTCCCTCTCCTGTGCCACTACTCCCTCATAAATCTCAAAGCATTGTGGGGCTGTAATGTATTTGTGGGGGGTGGAGGCTCGGCTGTGGGTGCAGATGAGGTGGGGGGTCTGGGTGACAGAAGCAGTAGTTATATTATCAAACATTACACCTTAGGGCGAACACGGTATCAAGGGCTTTCAGACTGTGTAAGCTCGGCGCGGTGGCAAAGGAGGAGGCACGACTACAGCACGCAGGACAAGAAGGGATTACTTTCTGTCGTCCATAAATCAACTCTCCAGCTAAACTAATCTTTCTGGCTGGATGGCAGAGTAAATACTCAGGGTATAGGGATGTAATGTGTGCTTGATGCATCTGGTTATGGCTGCCTGGCTGCACACAGAAAGGGTGAGAGGCACTCCGCCAGCAGTTACAAGTTTGTTAATGTACACTTTCCTGCCTGCTATATCCTTCTCTATCTTGTTTCAGATGATTGTGGTGAGTCGGCCAGCTGCACAGTTGTGATAATGTGTGTGTGTGTGTGTGTGTGTGTGTGTATGTGTCATCTCCTGTTACTGAAAACTGGGGGTAGGTAATAATTAACAGAGTCAAATAAAGCATTTAAGATGTCTAATGAGCACTGTTGTCATTCATTTGACAAGGTAGGCAGATGACTGGATGTTGATGAATGAACTGAAATCTATTCTATAATGTCGACCATAAATATGCCATTAACAGTTGTTTTGCCTTTCCTCATGTTAACAGAATAGTTTGACATTTGGGGACTTCACTTATTTGTTTTCTTTCTGAAAGTTAGATAAAAAGATTGATACCACTTAAATGATGTTACGCTATATATAAAGCCAGAAGACAGTTAGCTTAGCTTATCACAAAGACTGAAAACAGAGGGAAACAGCCTGGAGTCTTGGCTTGGCCAGGAAGTTACCAGACCTTCCTTTAGTCTTTATGCTAAGCTAAGCTAACCAGCTGCTGGCTGCAGCTTCATATTAAACACACAGACATGAGAATGGTATCGATCTTCTCATCTAAATTTTGAAAAGAAACTAAATAATCTTATTTCTCAAAATGTGGAACTATTCTTTAAAGCCAACACTTTGCTATACAATGCAATGCTATACAAAATGTGGGTTATTTAAAGTAAATAGCAAGAATAAAGTAATGTGTGTCGCATTGTGTTACCGTTGGCATGGATGATTCTTAAGTGATGTTTATTCATCTCTAAAATGGGACAGTGTACATTTTGTTACAAGCAACACACTCCTGTCTCCTGCATGTGGATGATCAGCTCAAAACTAACAAAATGCTAAAATTGTAAAACTAAATCCCTTAAATTACTGAAGATTTTGCCATAATAACATCCATCTGTGCAATGTGAAATATATTTTAGATATACTAAAGCCATTTTCATCAAATAAAAAAGAGGACCTCTCAGCTTTGGCTGCTGGTCCATTCTATGATGACCTGAAAAATAAATAAAATACTTTTAAAACCCTCCTTTGCAGTTTGACAGAGTTCTACAGTAATGCAGGGATATGATGGGGGCATTAACATTTGAGGATACAGTACAGCACAGTACATGAGGCTCCTTAATGTTTGAGCAGTAGGAGGGGCAACATAATGAGACGCCGAGCCGAGCCTTCACAGAAGCAATTTAAGTTCAAATCAGACCTCAGGGAAACAAAGAAAGCCCTGGTGACATGTAGCCTGCTCAGAGTAAATCACCTCTTACATTGTGTCTGGGCTCACCTGATAAGTTGGTAGGTTTTTACATTTTCCTGTGAAAAGGGTTTTGCCACTCTGTTTGAGGACACCACCGGGGCCTCTGGACCTAAATGACTATTTGAAATTGCAGTGCAGCCAATTGTGCATCATTTTGCACTCCCTGTGGAAAACAATAATTGACCCAGGAGATACATAAATGTCTGATAAATTGTAACGGGGCATGTTTTTGTTAGGAATGATTTCAATAGATGTACAATTATGCTGCTCTGAACAAAATAAAGCAAACTAGAGTTTCATCTTGTCTCATATTACAAGGAGTCTAGGTAAAAGAATGTGTCAATTAATCACTTAGGCAATCAAAAGAAAATTAACCTGCATTTTTTTTTTTAAATAAGCATTTCATTAAAAGTGATATTTCAAGCAAAACATTGCTAATGTTTGCCAGATTCAGCCTCTCAGTTGCGAATATTCACAGCTTTTTCTCATTAAACATGACAAAATGAATGTCATTCCATTGGATGTCTCCTTAGACTTTGAAAAATAGTTTGTTTGTTTTTTGTTTTTTTTCACTATTTTCTGACATTTGGGATTAATCCAGATTAATGTGATTAATTAGTCTATAATGACAAATAAAACTTGCTTCTAATATAATATAATTGGCTATTTTGGAAATTTAAGGCTTTGAATTTCCAATTAGAGTCCATGGAATTATGGCAAGCACTAGTTCACAAACTTATCTTTAATGGTTTTTGTTGTTGTTTTGTTTGTTTTATTGTTTTTTTGTCCAGCTGCCTCTCTCAGGCTGATTGTGTGGTTCAAGGTGATGGCAGAAAACAGATTATTGACAAGGGTGGAGCACTGCCATCATGCACTTCATATTAAATGAGAAATCAGTAGCTATGGAGAAAAATTAAAAAGCAACTGTTTGAAGCTGGATCATTTATGTATGTATTTATGCACGATCCTGTTGAATTTAAAATCTCAGTTAACTTTATTTCACCGGGATGATTGACTTAGTATTAGTGCATCTTTCCATGGAGTTTCTGTTACAAACAATATTAAGACTCTTCAGCCATGCTAATTTGCTGATGTTTTGCAGATATCACGTTTACCATGTTCACCATCTTAGCATGGTGTTTTAGCATGTTGGTAGTCACGAATTAGCACTAAACACAAAGCTGAGACTCATGGGAAATATCATTAGGTCATAAGCCAAAGTAATTTTGACCTATAATGTGAACAAAGCAATTACACTTCATCCTGAAAGGGGCTTGAATATCCAAACTAAATTTCATGGCAATCATAAAATTAGAAATATCAACCTCATGGCACTGTACAGGAGAAATCAGGGGATCACCAAAGTCATCAGTATCATCTGGTGACCATGAACATTTGCACAAAAATTAATGGCAATACTTCTAATTGTGGATATAATGTTTAATATATAATATGTGTACTGGTGTCCACTTTTCAGTTTACATTTGAATTCAGCATTTTTGGCTACAGGGATTTCGAGGAGCTAGGGACCAATAGTACCTCACAATTTCTCCACATGTTGACCTTGTGCAAACATTGACTTCCTCTTCAGTTTTGTAATTGGACAAATGCTTCGAAACTTCAAGTGAGATATGACATGAGGTGATTTTATAGTTCAGAATACACTAAAGTGAGAAAATAGACCCCCCCCAAAAAGAGAGAAAGGAATAATCAACAAGCCATAGCTGTATCTCCAGCATACTGAGGTCAGGTATGGGACATGGTGAAACCCTAATAAGATCTGTTGACCTTCCTTGTGAATGCTAACATGTACTCACCTCCTTTTCATTCCAGCAAACAGAGCTGTTTGCTTGTATGTCGACTTCTATATGTCCGACCGTCACTGCCCAGATCCAGCTGGCCAGTTGCAATATTGCATTATTCATAAAACATAAACACGCAAAATGGATTCCTCTGGTCCACTCCCCACCAAAGTCAGAAGATTAATGATTCACTCTTTAGGTTATAATTCAAAGTTCATCCTCACATACATCATATTTTGAAGCACATAGATTATAAGAGAGAGAACATTTATCATATGACAGGGCATACGCAAGCTCTCCTGCACACATAACACACACGCAGGACTCCTGTCTACAGCAACACACACACAAACACAGGCTCATGCACACACAATTTGTTTTAACACCAGGCCCCACCAGAGTGAACCTCCTCTTTCACATCCAGTTATTCTAATTTTATTCAGACACATCTCCTCTGAAGCATTAAAGTGCCGTTTGCACAAACAGATGAGAGATAATAGTCTAAGGAACTGGTCATTCCTATACTCTGCTGCCCTGTGAGAGCAAGAAAGATGATAATCATTCATCACAATAATCAAACCGTGAGACACACACAGGATTTCATGCAGCTTCCCACAACATTTGATGTCCAAAACTGGTACTTTTTAGTTACACGACACAGAGCAAACTGCAGATGGCAAGTGGAAGGTTTTTAATTTAAAATGTGTATTTTAATCAGTAAATATTTCAGAATATATGCACACAGGATAGAGGTTCTCCCCCATATTCCAGTTTGTAGCCTTGTCTTTGTCTTCTCCAGCATTTGTATTGCATGTTTATTAGCAGCAATTCACACATACATATCTGTGTATATATCCATGTATCATGTATATTTATTGGAACATTGGCACATATAATTATTGGTTACTAACTGTTTTCCTTTTATTGTTGGTTGTTATTGTTTTATTTCTTATAGAAATAGTTTGGCATTTGGGGAAATTTGCTTATATGCTCTCTTGCCAAGAGAAGATCAACACCATTCTCATGTCTGTACTGTAAATATGAAGCTACAGACTACAGCCAGTTAGCTTAGCATTGCATAAAGACTGGAAGCACAGGAAACAGCTGACCCAACTCTGTCTGAAGATAACAAAATTTGGGTTTAGTGTGCATTAAACAAACAAGATATAATGTGTTAATTAGTCAGTGTTCTTGAAAGCAGATGTTGTTACTGGACAGGGCCAGGCTAGCTGTTTCCCCCTGTTTCCAGTCTTTATGCTAAGCTAACTGTCTGTAGGCTCCAGCTTAATATTTATTGTACATCACATGAGAGTGGTATCAGGCTTCTCATCTAACTCTCAGCATAAAAGTGAATAAGTGCATTTCCCAAAATATCTTTATCTACACAATATATCTGGGACAAAACTACAGAGAAATATAACAGGATTAAGGACAGAAAGGTACCATCACATTTGTAAAAGTTGCATATACTGTACAGAAGTCTTGGAACAAAACTCAAAAGTAGCAGCATTTAGAAAAAATAAAATAGCAAAACCCAGAGAGTGACAGTTACATTTATGGACTGTATAAACATGCATGAAATTGATGAAAAAGGGAATGGCAGGCTCATCAAAAATAATTCATCCCAGAATACAAGTCTGGTACATTGGATTAACTGCTGGTCACAAATGAAACACAGACTTCATCAACTTTCTAGCAATTTCTACTGACAGCTGATAACCTCTCAAACATCCCAGCAAACATTAACCCTGCCTCTCAAAATGATAGACTGTATTATGTTCTAATCTTCCCTCAAATACTTGATAAGAAAGGCTAATTTGAGTGCTGATGGAGTTGAGAATACAGCTGAAGCTCAAGAATAGATACAGATATCGTATCATAATCACAAAGAGGCCTGACTGCACACATTTAGAAACAAATTGGTCTCTTCACAAGTCCAATCACAGTTTTAGAGAGTTGATGCCGGCAGATTGAATTCTCTCTAAATTGGCATGGCAATGTCACAGATGCCACTTCAAATGAGGTTTGAACATATATTCATTCTGTAGCTCATTGGCTTATGTTAATCCTTTCCATTTGCCACTTGTCAGAGGCGAGTGTCATTTAGTGTTGCCATCATCTCACAGCCTTTCAGCCTGTTCGGTAACTCACGCAAGATGTGTCAGTCTTTCAATCAGGCAAAGAGAGTTTCAGATCAGCTTAAACTTTTCTGGCCGCTGATTAGATAATAAATTATGCCAGAAATGTATCCAATTTGGCAAAACATGAAGGCTTTGTGGAGTGATTAATTGCTCAGAAGTTGGCAATGTAGTTTACAAGTCCACACAGCAATGATGGACTCAGTCTTCCACGCAGATATAATAAGCAGCCACATGCCACAAGACAAATGTAGCCACGCAACTGAGTATCCTGTGCCCTCACTGGTCTACCACAGGTTGGTGGGTACAAAGATACGATCTTAAGCCAAAATGCACAAGTCATCCTTAAACTTGTCTGAAAAAATGGAAAATTTAACTTTTGTTGTTTCATGAACGTCGGACTTTGTGGCACAATTTCTTTTGTCAACAAATCTCAGTCCTGACAGCACTACAGCCCAGTGAACAGCGTTTGTTCTGCTCATGCGACATCACACCAACATCAACTCTTTATCCCCATCATCACACTTATTATAGAGGTCACCAGTTCAAATAAAAGACTCCATGGATTTAAGAAAGAAATATGCCGTACAGATACCAAGCAACATGAGGCACGTTGTAAATCATAAACACACAGACCTAGGAATCTGTTTTATTCTGATTTTTAATCTCATTACTCAACAATGTCTCTAATTCTTATAAATAGATTTCACATTTAAAGCAACTTGCATGTACAAACATGTCTCTATATCATCCCAACATTCTAAGCTTTTAACTCAAGTTATAAATAATGTTATATTAAAATAAAAATATCTGTTGTGTACTTGTGTGAGGTGAACCAGAACCAGACAAAGCTTCAACAGTCACATGACAAACTCTTATGGCTGTGAATATATGCAACGCATCCTCTGCAGCAGGCGGTCTATTTAAACCTGTCCAGGCCCCGCCCACTTTTACGTCGCGCCATTTACCTGCCGCACTACAGGTGTGCTACACGGAAAGTGAGGCCGCTCGCCGATTTCGCAGCTACTGTTAAAGAAGCTCTTACGAATGAATCTCGACTGCGACAAAAGTGTGTTCGTGTCACTTCGAAGAAAATGTTTGTTGGTCCAAAAGTGGGATTACATCACTGATCAGATCGTCCCGTGGGATTTCATCCGCTGCTTCACTTCATCAAGGTAAGTGTTTGCTGCACGTGCTAACACGCGTGTTGTGAGCTGCTGTTGCTGCATTAACATTAAGCTTCGAGGCTGCTGATGTGCTCTGCTGCAGATCTGATTGTTTTGTCTCTTGGTGTCTGCTGGCTGCTTATTTGTGTTGTTATGCAGCTGCTGTTTGCATGTTAGTGTCTGCACAACATCTGCTTTAGTATTAACTGTGAATTATTTCCTTGTGATGGCTCTCATTGGTTGCTGGTTGTTGGCACTTATTCATAACCAAACATTGACTTTTTACATGTTATGGGTTGAATGGGTGTGTTTGTGACACACTTCCTCCTGTTTGCTGCAGTTTTTTGGTGGATTTCTCAGAGTCTGTGGAAGAGGGTAAATTGTATAGTTTTGGCTTTAGTGATGTTTTTTTTTTTTTTCTTCCCTGAAATGGTTTCCTGGGAAACTCTCTCTACCAACTCTATGCATTTCTCCTCCCTCATGCTCAGTGAAGCATTAGGTAAAACATTTCATTTCAAAGCATGGGTTAATATGTCAGCTTGCTTATTGTTCTGAAATGTCACTACTACACCTAAACAAATGAGCCCCTGTTTTTAAGCTTCATGCTTCATGCCATCTGCTGCTGCTGCATCCTTTATCAGATGGTTTGTTGGGTGGAGGTTTTTCTACCTCCATTTTAAGTGACAGTACTGTTCCCCCTCGATGGTTGGAGGTGCTTTGTTGGGCTACATGGTGGCTAGATAGATAGATAGACAATTATTATGGTCACTCATCAGTCTCTGCTGTACTGAGCTTGCTGTAACCGTGGTAACTTATGAAGTAAATATTACATGTACATTTGTACATATTTCTTAGCTTTTTAATGACCTTTGTAATCCATATTGTGCATTCTCATCATAAAGAATGACCCATGGGAACTGAAATCCATAGATGTTACAGTTTGTTTAATCAGTAAACAAACCAAACAATGTAGGCGTCAACAATCTTCACATTTTCAGTGTGATTTATTTTTTGTCAGTCTCTTGAAAACAAAAGCAGTTGGCAGCTGCCTGTCAATTGTTGTCACAAAAAAAAAGATTTTTTTTTTTTTTGGTCACATTCTAAAATTAAACATCACAAAACACAAATCCTGTTAGGCTTGAAACTTTATTTTTCTACACTCTCAACATGAAACAATGAACACAAGACTACAGATCATATTTTCTACTACTACAAACAATCCCATGTTATTATAATGCTAACTTTGTAAAATCTGATCTTGTTTATCCAACCTGCTCAATGAAAAATCTTTGTCAGTGTTTCCCTTGCCTTCACCCCCCCCCCCCATGTTTTCATTGGCTGCCTCACAAACTGATTCGGCTCCTCAGTTCCCTTGAGGAGCATTGTGGGTAGGTCATATGATCTCACACTACTCATCATCTTCCCTTTGATGAACAAAATGAGAAGTCCCGTGCCCTTTGAAGCATTTTTGTGTGGCACGTTCAGGCAATTAATGCATATGCGAAAAGCCAAAGCGAGAATAGATGAGAAACAATGACAAGGACGCAGGAAGAAAACGAGGGTACGGGGCAGAATAGGGAGAGATGGGGTTTCAAGCTCCATCACCTCTTTCCAGGTGTCTCTGCCCGCATGATTTCGTCTATGAACTGCAATCAACTTCCTTAATGAAATAAGTAATTAACATATTATAATT
>NW_026118107.1:0-11126 GCF_001640805.2 Lates calcarifer
AAGTATCTCAGTGGCAGCCATGTTAAGAGCTGAGGAAACTTCTATATTACTTTTGTTATTATATTATTTCAACATTTAAATCCAGTATCTATTTTGTTAGCTCTCTCCGCAATGAATGGAAGTCAATGCAATGCCCTAAGGATAGCTATGCAAATGTGTGTGTATGTGTGTTGGTTGTTGGGTGTTCTCATGTCTGTCTTGCAAAATGGATCTTGACCTCAATGAGATTTGCTGAACAAATAAAACCAGCCTTAGTGACCGGTCTGACTGACTGACTGAATCAATGACTGACTCACTCACTCACTCATTTACCTTAACTAACTAAATCAACCTCATCTCTCCCCTGTATTCTCTCCACCTACTTTTATGTTGCCTCTCTCCAGCTTAAATCTCCCTCATTCTACATTAGAGATGATCATAACTAACTGAAACAGTGGTCTTCTTTCATAATTCTCTTTCTTCATGTATTTCTTGCACCTTTCCTACAACAAATACAGCACTGATGATATACTGGATAATCATACAGCTGATCATTTGCCCTTACCTGTCCAGCCAGGGTTGAAGTAGGAGTGGTTGGTGAGGTTGATGGGGGTGGTTTTGGTAGACCTGGCTTGGTATTCAGCAGTTAGTGTTTCCCCCTGAACATACAAGTCAGATCTTATTAAACTCACATCTACAAGCTATTTATTTATATGCAAAATCAATCTAATGTCTGGGGCTGTAAAACTATGGAAAGGGTCTACTTTTAAGGATGACAAAGTTTTCTAATTCAGTGAAACAACTGACAATAAACTAAGTATGGGATTTTGCAATGTTTCTTTGAGCTTACATTTGTGACAAATACTGTAACTACTCTACATTTACCAAAAATGGAACCTTTTTCATCCCAGGTTGTTTAGTTTTAACAAAAACTGTTTTGTTTCTTAAATGTTATACAGAATCATTAACGAGCCCTCAACTAAACTTAGCACAAAAAGTAAGGAAATTTGTGTTTGGTAGATTATTTCTTTGTTGTAACAATGTTTCTTGGCAATAACTCTTATACCATTGGAAAGCCTGTTTATTACCCTTTTAAATGGTGCCACATTTGTAAGGAACATGCATTTGTGGGATGAGCAGCAGAGCTGAGTATGTGGGTTGTGCCAATGAAAAATTTGCCAAATGTTCTCTGCCAATGCCAAACAGCTTATTCTGCCATTGGACTTTTGTTTGGTGTTTGGTGGATTGGATGATTGAAGTTTGAAGAAAGAAGACACATTGGCAATTTAACAATTTATTCATTTAACAAACAGGAGCCTCAGTAGCGTCTGGAAGAACCATACACAGCCACAACAGCCTGGCACCTCCTCCTCATGCTGGTCACCAGCCTGGTCACACACTGCTTCAACCAGCATTTGTTGCAAGTCAGCCAACGTGGTTGTGTTGGTCACTCTGGCACGAACAGCACGCCCAAGCTGATCCCATACGTGTTCAATGGGGTTGAGGTCAGGACTACTGGCAGGCCATTCCATCCTGTCCACTCTCAAATTCTGGAGGTAGTCTCTGATAAACCCCACTCTGATGGGGCAAGCGTTGTCATCTTGGAGGATAAAGTTCGGTCCCAGACTGACCCCACGATCCAACTGCCATAGGCAGAATCTGGACTCATATCATCCTGCAAACCTTGACTGCAAATCTGTAGAGGACAACCTACGGTTCCTAAGTGCTGACAGGGTGAGGAAATGGTCACCAGCTTGAAGTTGCAATATCGCACTGGCCCTGTCCAGATCAGTAAAACATGGCATGCCGATTCTTGGAGCAGACATCTACTGACCACTGTAGCAGGGCCCATACTCACAAGACTGGCAGCACCTGGGGGTACCAGAAGCTCAAAACAAGAGTCAGTAGCAACAGCAATATGAGCTGTTTGGCATTGGCAGAGAACATGTGGCGCAACCCACATACTCAGCTCTGCTGTTCATCCCACAAATGCATGTTCCTTACAACTGTGGCACCATTTTTAAAGGGTAATAAACAGGCTTTCCAACGGTATATGGTTCATTGCCAAGAAGCATTGTTACACCAAAGAAATAATCTACCAAACACAAATTTCCTTACTTTTGTGCTAAGTTTAGATCAGCCCAGCCAAAAGAAGACCACGGTTGATAAAAAGATATGGGATGTCTGAAATGCTTTGAGGGTGATAAGCAACAGCGCTGTAAAGTTATAAACCAGGTGAGTTTACCTGTAGGGTGTAGGACACAGAGACTTGAACCTCTCCAGGATAACCCTGGTCTCCATCAGGACTAGTGAGACTCAGCTGTACACCACCTTCCACTGCTGTAGCAAGCCAGATAGCCTGACAAACACATAACAGGTGATGTAAAATAAAATAGTACATTTACAGGAAGCATACATGTAGCTACATGTTGTGGAGTGATGGTGTGGGAAGAACACTTGCATATATTGATTGTATAAATGTATAAATATCAAACTTCATCAGACTTAGAGCAGTCAAGTGGCATATTTTCCACAGTTCTGGTCTTTTTTAGAGCCCCCTTTTTACAATGTTTCTTTCACAAAGTGAATTTTGTTCTAAATGGACTGGGACTATGGAACTGGAGTTATACATTTGTTATACCTTCTCTGAAAATGTTTAGTTCCTCATTGCTCATTTAATGTGTTTGTGTTGTTTATAAATGTAATTGATACCATTTGGATTACCATTCTTTGCATTTGTTCAATTTGACAAGTTTATCCTCAACTGTAAAATTTCAACCTCAGAACAAATCTTTGTCACAATTCTTTACTAACAAAATTTAAGGGATCCTTATTACAAATGTTTCTTTATGTTATGTGTTTAATAAAGTAATTAGAGTCATTAGATCATTTTTGATATCAGCCTCAAAAATCCAAAGGTCAGTCAGGTGCTTGTGTGAACAAAGCCAGAGATGCATTTTAGCTCCATGTGCGAACAGGGACTGTATAGTGGGCTAGCATCTCTTTAATTGTTCTCATTTCTTTTATTTCCTACTTTTCCAACAGGAATCAGATCACCAGTCGATCACAGTCGAACAACCATGTAGTTTAGTTTAGTTTAGTTTAGTTTATTTAAAAGGGGACAGTGCAATTTCATAAAATACATGATTATACATGGTTAAAAAAGCCAGAATTAGCCAGAAGGCTAGTTTTCATCTGTAGTCCCCTGGCCATGATGTAAAAAGGCAATAAAATACATCTACAATAAAAAATACATATACAAACACTTGCTATACAATTAAAAAAAATAAATAAATACGACATCACAACATGACATTTGATCACAACATGACAACAGGCTTATCTTTTAGTGTTGGCAACTGTATGTGTTCATAAGCCACATTTTCAATTTTTTTGTGAAAGCCTTGTATGTTGTAGCCAGTTTAACCTCCTCAGGTACTAAGTTCCACGCACTCGCGCTCCTTAATGACCAGGCCGACTTACTGAAAGTGCTCCTGCGCAGAGGAATGTAACAGTCACCTCTGACAGAGCCTCGAGTGACACGTTCAAGGCTGTTTCTTTGGCTGATGAACTCTGCCAGAGGATCAGGAGCCAATTTATGCAGTACTTTATAAATCAATTTTAAGTCTGCAAATGTGTGAAGACTGTCCCAGTTTAAAATACTGTATTTTTTAAAAATTGCACAGTGATGATAGTGCCTAGGTTTTTTATCCATAACTTTAATTGCTTGTTTGTACAAGACTTCCAATGGTTTTTGTGCACTCTGACCAGCCTGGGACCAACTGGTTAGGCAATAGTTGAAATGACTGAGAATCATCGAATGTAAGTACGTTTTTGCGGCTTCAGTTGACATTTCATTTCGAATTGTGCGAAAATTTGCGAGATTTAACTTGATTTTTTTTACACAATTTGTCAATATGGGCTTTAAAGGAAAGCTGTGAATCTATTATTAACCCAAGATATTTATATTGGCTGATTTGTATTTTTTCTCCATTAACATGTATGTCAGGGTCAGGTGATACTCTATTTATTTTAGTGAAATACATGGCTACAGTTTTAGAAACATTTAGCTGCAGACAGCACTCCTGCAACCAAGTTGTGACACAGGACATTGTTTTAGTGAGTTTAATGGCAACAGTGTCTTTGGTACAACCATGAACAAAGAAAACCGTGTCATCTGCATACATTAAGCATTCAGCTTCAGGACAAACAGTGGGCAAATCATTAATATAAAGACTAAATAAAAGGGGACCTAATATTGACCCCTGAGGGACTCCGGAGGTTAGCGTAAGAGAGTCAGATCTGCAGTTGTTAACTGATACAGATTGTGTTCGATCACGCAGATATGATTCAATCCAGCTCACAGCGTTATGAGAGAAGTTAAATTTTGAGAGCTTGGTAAGAAGATTTACTGTATCAAATGCTTTCCTGAGATCCAAAAACACCGCCCCTACAACTCCACCCTTATCAAGAAAGGATTTTATTTTCTCAATAAAGAGGCATGTACCATTCAGTGGAATGCTTGGATCTGAAACCAAACTGCATGGTGTGGAGAGAGGGGTAGCTGCTGTTTAAATGATGGACAATCTGCTGTGCCACCCATTTTTCTGCGATTTTGGAAATAGCTGGAAGAATGCTTATTGGGCGGTAGTTATGCAGAGAAGTTGAGTCACCGGATTTAAAGACAGGGGCAACAATAGCAGATTTCCAGGCCTTTGGAAAGTAACCCGATGAAATTGAAAGATTAATGATTGAGGTAGAGGCAATGGGAGTGGCAAGAGCTGAACCTAAATCTAAACCATTCACATCTACGGGCAATTTAGGACAGACTGCCAGACCTCAGCCAAACATGAGTATGAATTACCTGCAACTCAGAATTGAACCCTATGAGAAACAAGTACAAAGAGGTGAATATTTTACCACTTAGGTTCTACAGAAATTGTTTGAAGCTTTGTACATACTCATTGAAGTAGACAAAACATGTTCACTTTGTCTTACCTTATTAAAACCCCGCAGCCCTCCATGCAGTGCATTAGGTCCATTGTTGATATCTAGTTGGTACTCTTTTCCCTCCACTACAAAACATCCCCGTGCAATCCTGTTGGCCACACGGCCCACCACAGCTCCCAGGTACCGCTTATCTGACACATAACCTGACAAGACAACACAGGTTACTCTAATTCACCTTCACCAATGTAACGTCTGTCTTACATTGACCTCACATACAGTCCCTCACCTCTGGCCTCTTTAATTCTGAAACTCTACCATCAGAAAAACAAACTTATGTCAAACATTTTGTTTTAATAAGACAGCAACAGCAGCAGTCATTTCTGTAACCTACATTTCTTTTGAATGTGTTCAACAGCAGACTTATTTAAACATAGAAGTAATAAATACAATAACCTAGTGTTGGACTGGCAGCATCTTAAATATGTCATCCTACACTTCAACATTGATGACTGATCATGACTGATTCTGAAAGCCACATGTCCCATTAATGCCTGGGCCAAGAAATCCTATATATGAAGTCTCATGCTATGTGTGGACAGTTACATTCCTCCCTACCTTCCAGGTCATCATAGCCCAAGACTATGTCCTCCATCTGACCATCCTTCCCTCTGCAGAACACAGACCTGATGATGGCACCCAGGGTGAGGACTTCCACCCGCACCTGGGAAGACTGGAGGACCCACAGGTCCACACTGCCCAGGCCAGACACCTGTCCCCACTGCTTATGGCTCACTTCAGTCATCTTAGAGGACTGTATAGAACAGGACATCACCTTAAAGTTCCTCTGCAAACATGTTTTTAAGCATGTAAATATACTCTGCTATGATTAATATTTCATTTAACATGTTTTACGCATAAAAGTAAAAGCAAAAAAATAAATAAATAAATAAAACTCTGACAAGTAGCTATGCTTAATTCCACATTAAGAAATTCTAGATCTATGAACATGCCCCATCCAGCACTGCAGCTTGCGCTAGGTTGACCAGTGAAAGAGCAGTGCGCATCAAGATGGCTAGCGTTAGAGGAAACATTGGAAAGATTCATCCTTGTGTGTTTCAGTCTTGTCAGGCACAGATGAGGAATCTGTTGTGCACCAAAATCAGACATATCAGAATAGTTAAGTGTAGTTAGGAACTGGCAGTGGTTGACACAGCATTCGTGTCCAAGTCCAAGTCTGCTCTGGGCTGGAGGATTCAGGTTCATGTTTAAAGAGATTATTTTTGTAAGTTTATGAAAAATCAGAGTCAAAATCTGAAATCTCTCATTGTAAAGGTATTAAGACCCTTAATACAGTACTTTGCAAAAGTCACTTTGGCAGGAACTCTATCTTTGAGTCTTCTTTGGTTGGTCTCTACAAGCTTTACACATCTGGATTTGGGCAGTTTATCTCATTTCCTCCTGGCAGATCCTCTCAAGACCTTGTATAGACAGGCCTGCCTCTCTAAATGTGCACTCATTTCAGTTTGCCTCAGTTGGACTCCAGTCAAGTTCTAGACTCATCTTAAGGAGGCAAAAAGGATGAAGCTGAACACATATTAATTTTTCAGTTTTAATTCTTAATAAATTTGCAAACATTTCTAAAACATGTTTTCACTTCGTCATTAGAGGTAATTGAGTGTAGACTGATGCACAAAAATGCCATTTAAATTAAAATCTACAAAACAATACTTTCTGAAACCAGTGTATATTTTGACGAAAATATAAACCTACATTGTCTCCAACTTCAGGGTTAGCTCTGTCCCCAACTAATTACTCCTAATGATAACTTAAGGTATGGGCTACAGTGTAACTTACTGACAGTTAGGGAAGTCATGGTACACGAATCTTCCTCAGCATACGCTGTATTTATGCTTAAAGGTATGCAAAACAAGGTACAAGCGTCCAAATAGTGAAAATGCCATTATTGCCGAAAAAGATCTTCACGTGAACATACACAGGTACAAACATAAAAACAGCAAAGCTGTGAAGAGGACAGTAAGTGAACTATTGCTAACTGCTGATATTACACTATGTGACTGTTCATAACCTCAATGTCTCTACAATACAGTCAGCGCCCATGGCTATCGAGAGCTAGCTGCAAATACTGTGGATGGTTCTGCTGTCTCTCACCTCGAAACACGTCCATTAGGTACTTTGAGACTTTGGAGCCCAACGAGTTTACATCCGACTTCCTGTAACGATGACGCGCACATAAAGACGCCACACGTATTCCCTCAGTATGGCCTGACAGGCAGTCAGTCAGGAATATTTTTCAGACACCAAAATGAAGTGACTGAGGCATTTTCAATTCTACCCAGAATTTTCTTTTTAAAGAAAAAAAACCCTCAAGAATTGAAGAAAATACACTGTAGACATCATCTGGGGGAAGACATCGCTTAACTTTATTCTGCTCTCTCTGGAACAAAGCTCTGAAAATGTCAAAAATGCCCTCCCTGAAAAATAGACAGATTTGCTCACAAATTTTAAATGGTATCTAGTTATGTATACACGCAGATATTACATGGAACATTACAGCAATTGTCCATTGACAGATTATTCACTTGATATTGTACAGAACACACATGCTCACCCTTTCCCTATAATTACTAAACTATAAATGCACACTGAAGTGCTTTGGGCACAGTTGTACATGAATTGTATTAGAATGATTGTATATTATATATACAAATTTTAATGGTTGCAGTTCAACATGTTGTGCATGTGGCTTCTTCACAATGCTATAGAGTGGAGATTCATAACCCCCACTCCCATAACCTCCATTTGTACTGTGTAACTGACAGTTCATTTATGTTGATTTTGACGTGGAGCTGCACTTACATTTGTAAGAGTGGACAGTGGGTGAAGACTACTTGTGCTGTGATATTAGTTAAATGAGAGAGTAACTTAAAATTAGGCTGAGAAACCTCTCTGGTTAAAAGTTTGAGATGTGTTGGACCTCTTACCATACCCCGCATTATTGGTTGGAATTGTGCTAGGTTGCACATAGTGTATCCACTAACTGCAATGCCACCAATCAAACATATTATATTGGGTCCTATAGTGTGGTATAATAAAACCTGTTGGCAGCATTTATGTCATATCAAAGTTACTACAAAAAGTTTCAGCGGGTGGATATCATTCTCATCAACATCTGAGTCATAATTACAACCAGCAAACTGAATTTTCTGGAAGCTCTGACTTGTTGCTTAAGTGCCTGAAATGGCAAACAACTTTGGAGTGGTTACATCAGCTGTCGTTCAATTCAACCAAATCTAAATGTAATGGATATAATGCTACATTGTCAATTAATTGTACTCTTATCTCTTACTCCACCAATTTATAGACCACATAACCATCTTGAGTTGTCCCATTACCTAAACGCTTGCAAGTCTTAAATATCTGAACCTTTCTAATCTCTACCATCCATCACACATGACATGACTGTGACATCAGAGTGCTTCAGTCTGACGTGTACAGATGAAAAGAGCATCTTTAGTTTGAGCTATAACTAAAAAGCTAGCACAGTAACATGATACAAATATTCACAGACATTCCTGACTCATGTACAGTACAATTACTGCATGAGCTCAGGACCCTTTAAGAGAAATAACATACCATAAAGGTTCAAGGACTACAGTAGGTCATGCCATGCTCATTTATTGCTTGTTAATGTGGCTCCACTAATAGTTAGGGCCCGAGCAACGAGTTGCGTGGGCCCAACGGGGCCATGCAACGAGTTGCAAGGACCCTCTTGTTTTCGGTCTGTTTATTATTATTAGGGCCCGAGCAACGAGTTGCGTGGGCCCAACGGGGCCATGCAACGAGTTGCAAGGACCCTCTTGTTTTCGGTCTGTTTATTATTAGGGCCGAGCAACGAGTTGCGTGGGCCAACGGGGCCATGCAACGAGTTGCAAGGACCCTCTTGTTTTCGGTCTGTTTATTATTATTATTATTATTATTATTAGGGCCCGAGCAACGAGTTGCGTGGGCCCAACGGGGCCATGCAACGAGTTGCAAGGACCCTCTTGTTTTCGGTCTGTTTATTATTATTATTATTATTATTATTAGGGCCCGAGCAACGAGTTGCGTGGGCCCAACGGGGCCATGCAACGAGTTGCAAGGACCCTCTTGTTTTCGGTCTGTTTATTATTATTATTATTATTATTATTAGGGCCCGAGCAACGAGTTGCGTGGGCCCAACGGGGCCATGCAACGAGTTGCAAGGACCCTCTTGTTTTCGGTCTGTTTATTATTATTATTATTATTATTATTAGGGCCCGAGCAACGAGTTGCGTGGGCCCAACGGGGCCATGCAACGAGTTGCAAGGACCCTCTTGTTTTCGTTCGGTTTATTATTATTAGGGCCCGAGCAACGAGTTGCGTGGGCCCAACGGGGCCATGCAACGAGTTGCAAGGACCCTCTTGTTTTCGTTCGGTTTATTATTATTATTATTATTATTATTTTTTTTCTTCTTTTTCCGCCTCTTTGATCGCCTTTTTGAGGGCCTTAAAATGCGTCAAAACTCCTGAAAATTTGCAGACGCGTCAGGCACGGCGAAAAATTTAAGAATTTAGGGGTCTTGAGCATGGGTGTGGCAAAATGGCCTCGGTAGCGCCACCTACATTTTTAACGGAACAGCCCCTCAAGCCCGTTGCGCCTAAAAATCTGAAAATCTGCACACATATGTAACATCCCATGATGCACCAAAAAGTCTCTTGGAGCCATATTCTAAACCCAACAGAAAGTATTTTTATTTTGACCGGAAGGTGAAAAAATTGTGTGTTTTTGGCCATTTCCAGGGGTCGCTTGAACGCGAACTAGTCCTAGACGCATTATCCGATTGACTTCAAAATTTGATAATTTGTTCTTAAGACATAGACGAAGTTAAATTGCAAAAGTTTCGGACTTTTCATTGAAGGGCGTGGAAGTTATGGCCCCTCAAAGTTCGATCACTCGCCACAAAACAGGAAGTTGCTTTAAATTTGCTATATTTCGGCCATACTTTGTCCAAACTGCATCAAACTTTACAGGATTGTTAATGGTACCTATCTGCACACATCCATATGTCAATATTCATACAATTGTTGTAGCACCACCTATTTATAGCAGGAAATGACATATTTTATAGTGTGATGTCCAGTTTCTAGACGGGTGACCAGATTCACTTCAAATGTTGTCAGGACAGACTTAAGGATTTTTGGAAGACTGGCTCCGAAAATTGTGAGTTTGGGTCGAAGCGTGTGCCGGTTCTGGCCCGTCAAAGTTCGGAAACCCAACTTCCTGTTTGAAACCTCAGATTTTGGGGTAACTTCCTGTTGCGACTCTCTACTTTATCCTACAGATGGAGCCATTGTATTACTCTTTGATGGGTTTTTGGAAAGGGGTCTCTGTGTGTGTGTGTCTGTGTGTGTCTGAGGGGGGAGGGGAAGAGGAGTTGATTGTGTCTGTGAGAAGCTGCCACAGGGAGGTTACAGTCAATAGAGCCATGATCTGTCACAGATGATGAGCTCTGAATAATATTATGACAGAAAATAATTAGCATAAAAGCTTTTATTTAAAATTTTTACATCTGGGAAGTGTGAACTGTTACGCCAGCGTGTGCCCTGCGACCTGCGTTGACCCCGCGGTTGCCGGGGTCCCGCGGTCGCCGCTCCCCCGACGGACGCCGGGTGCGAGGGCCCGTTCAACGCTGCTCGCAGCTTTAATTATTATTATTATTATTTTTTTTCTTCTTTTTCCGCCTCTTTGATCGCCTTTTTGAGGGCCTTAACATGCGTCAAAACTCCTGAAAATTTGCAGACGCGTCAGGCACGGCGAAAAATTTAATAATTTAGGGGTCTTGAGCATGGGTGTGGCAAAATGGCCTCGGTAGCGCCACCTACATTTTTAAACGGAACAGCCCCTCAAGCCCGTTGCGCCTAAAAATCTGAAAATCTGCACACATATGTAACATCCCATGACGCACCAAAAAGTCTCTTGGAGCCATATTCTAAACCCAACAGAAAGTATTTTTATTTTGACCGGAAGGTGAAAAAATTGTGTGTTTTTGGCCATTTCCAGGGGTCGCTTGAACGCGAACTAGTCCTAGACGCATTATCCGATTGACTTCAAAATTTGATAATTTGTTCTTAAGACATAGACGAAGTTAAATTGCAAA
>NW_026118108.1:0-25311 GCF_001640805.2 Lates calcarifer
TTCTTCTGGTTAACAATTATCACCAAAAAAAAAAACAAAAAACAAAACTTCCATCACAGAGGCACATTATATACTCATGACACCAAACCCAACTTTAAATACAGTTCTACACTCACAGTACAACTAGATGGTTCTAGTTTTAGCTGAGTGCAGCTAATAAACCTGCAGCTGAGTGTCCCATTATTTGAGTGTATTAGGCATTTAAACTGAGTGTAACCCAAAGGGGAAAAAAAAAAAAAAAAAAAAAAGATTAACACAAGATTCACTCTGTGTTTGAACATTTTATTTGTGTCCATTTATTCAGTCGGACACTCAATTTTGCCGCTGTTGATGTCATCGATGACATCATGGGGAGGACGACCATCAATGGTGCCAACAGACTGAGCGGTGCCCAGGATCTCCTTGATGGTTCCTGAAGGGAAACAAAAAGTTTCAAGACTTGCCACTGTTACTTAAAGTCTGTAATTTCACATTCAGCTGTGATTAGGGCTCATTTGTTATGGTGAAAAACCAGATTCAGGAGTAAGACTTGAATCTGTAAATTAATTTGGTTGATAATGTTCCAGACTTTTCGGCACAGAGTTGCCCATTAGTTTGGGCAGCCCTGTTTCCTAAAGCCGGGTCAATCTGAGCCTCCACTGGATTACACTCAGTCACTCGGACAGACAGGCATAGTGGCGGGAGGCTAAGCGGTGCACGCAAATGGTTACATAGATGGTCAAAGAATGACTACACTCTGGGAACATCTGGCTTAGTGTAACAGCTAAGGAACAGTTAATAAATGTTGCAAGCATTAGAAATAAATTTAACTCCTGTTTTCTTACCAGAGAGTTCCCTGGCGATAGAACGAGGCCTCATGATGCGAGCAACGTTCACGATCTCATCAAAGGTCACACTTCCACTGTGTTTAACTGGAGAACAAAAAGGGGAGGAATGTAGTCAATCCATTTCCTTACTCAATTTAAAATAAAAATTGATGGCAAGTGAAAATCACTTACTGTTCTTGACCTTCTTCCTGTCACGAGGAGGCTCCTTCAGAGCCTTGATGATCAGAGCAGATGCAGAGGGAACCACCTCAATCTAAACAATAACAAATCACCACAAGTTATTTATATATATCTAACATGTGCATCAATTCACAGCAGGCTGTAGGAGGCAGTGAGGCCCCTGAAATGTGACTCAGGGGTTTGTATCCCTGCACAGTAATATTTGGCCCCTGTATAAGGACACAGTGGTGAACTACATACAGCTGCCTGTCTGTTCTGGATGGTCAGCTTCACAGTGATCCTCAGGCCCTTCCAGTCACCGGTGGCCTTGGCAATGTCATCACCAACTTTCTTGGGAGACTGGAGAGGAAACACAAAAGGAGATCAGCTTAGCACAGCAGATACAGGAAACAAATCTCTGCGACTTACAGTACAGAGATGTTAAAATTTGCAGTTTATATTTATTAATACTGTAGATATAATAACTAACTCAGTTTGTGTTCCAGACTTTTCGGCACAGAGTTGCCCATTAGTTTGGGCAGCCCTGTTTCCTAAAGCGGGTCAATCTGAGCCTCCACTGGATTACACTCAGTCACTCGGACAGACGGGCATAGTGGCGGGAGGCTGGTTCAACTCATGCTAACACAGATGAATCCATCTTAACACTCACCAGACCCAGAGGTCCAATTTTGGGGGCCAGAGCTGAGGTGGCTCCAACTTCTCCTCCTGTGCACCTCATGTACACTGCAAGGAAAGAATAATGAAGGTTTCAGCTTCTTCACACTTATCTGTCAACAAACACCCACTGACATCTGATTAAAACAAGCTCCATATACAGCCTAGCTACACAGTTCTGCAGAGATCTGACTAACATCTAGTCTTGTCCTGTAGAGATCTGACTTTTTCAGAACAATTAATTGCAAACAGACATATGCAGTTGGACGATTAGGAAAGTGTACACCATCATTAATGTAACCAAACATGAACATTGTGTGAGTTTTATAACTTTTTGAAATGGGCAGATTTTACAAATTCAGTCCTATTAAGCTCAGGATGCACCCTCCAACTAAAAGTCACTGGTTATGTGGACTATGCCCAATGTAATCCTGAATATGCTCCGGTTTTATGAGAGATTCCTTAACCATCACAGACAGGACTCGTCAGAATCAATTTGAAGATTCAAGAAACCGTTTACAAACCCAATTTCACTATCACAACATCATGTCTTTTTTAAGAGCCAATATAGGCCAAAACTTTCAGTCCACAACTTCACAATATATTATGTGGCAGATGAGACGAGACAAATCATGAAATAAGCATCCAACTGTACAAATACCTTACTAGGTGTACACAAAAATAGCCCATTTTGTTAGTTTTTAATTGAAATTGATGTCAGAGACTTAAGGGATTTTAGTTATGATCACTTGGACTTGAACTTTGCTTAATGATGAGATCACATGACACTGTATTACAGTTTGCAATCCCCATGAGCTGGACAGAGAAACAAATCTATACAAGTTTTATTTTTAAAAACAAAACTGGGGGGTTTTGACAGATTTGTTAAAAGGTCTCTCAAACAGTCTAAAATTTGTCATCAGTCATTCTTATTTCTAGCTAATGTGATATATAACACAGGAGCAATGATCAACCTTATAACTAAACCGTGATATGATGACACTGCTTCACAGTAATTCACTTGCATCCCAGAGAACAACATCTGTCATTTATCCATATTTACTTGTTAAGTACCCTAAAATCGTTGCTGATAAAGTCTGTTGATTAATCACTGTACCAAATGTTATGGATGACCACGGGACTCATGGAAATGATTATAAACAAAAATTAACACATAAAATTTGGTGAAATTAAACTGATTATTCATGCAAGAGCAGTAAATATATAAATTACATAAAGATGCCTAAACAAATGAATGTATCAAAATATCAAGTTTTGCGATAGAATCGGTTTAATTCTCAAAATTGCTTTAATGTTTATCTTTAGCACAATTACGAAATCTATCCTGAGCTAGAAGAACAACATTAAGTCACAGCTGCGACTTAATTCTCGTGCTTATCTTCATTTATAAATTATGCTAACGTTAGCACCGCATTACTATTAGCAGCTAGCTAGTTTGTCCACGTGGAACCCAGCGGAGCAATCCTTAATCTACCGAACACCTTATTAAACAGTCACATCTAATCAAATGTCTCCTGCTAGATGTATTAAGGCCTAGACACTAAACATGACAACTTGTAGATTTTTTCGTCACATTTCGTGTCCTATCTTTACCGTTTTCTCTGCGCCGGTCACAGGCCGACGGACACCGTGAGACTCCATCTTGGCTGTGAACAAGCTTCAGCTTTTATTAACCACTCGACAGTGAAAACATACCAATCTTAATCTCGTTGGGGTCGAATTTGGGAGGCATGTTGCTGCTGTGGAGGTTGAGCTCAGTTCAGCTTGATTGGTGAGGGTGTCGGATGAACCCGGGTTCGGGACGACCGATTACTGTTGCACCTTCACCGCTAAGGGGAGAAAGAAAGGCCGTAGCTTCTGTGAAGAACGTATTTATACCCCACAAGTATCGCGAGATGTTGTGATTCAGTTCTCGTTGTGACGTAATATCGAATATCTTGGTGGGTGCACCCCGCTCTGGTGTCCCCGTGGAAGGAATGACGGAAGGAAGGAAGGAAGGAAGGAAGGAAGGAAGGAAGGAAGGGGGACAAAAATTAATACATTAATTTAAAAGGTTTAAATATATAATATAAAAATATAATTTGTACATAAAAAGTAAAATCCTTGTTGATGGATGTATTTATAATAAATTTATGCTAAAAAAAGAAAAGAATGATAAAATAAACAATATTTATGAAAGATCCCTGTAGGTGGGTCTATTTTATATTCAGTTTTTGCCAATATAAACTAAACAAATGAATTTATTTAAGTAATCCCAATGAAAGATTTGTTTTGTGAGTCTTTTGTCATGTATGTTACACATACAGTAGGTCTGATTTGTACCCAGATCCCTGCAGGGTAATCCAAACTGAACAGAAACAAGATTTGGCCTGTACCTGTGTGTATGTATTGATACAAGTAATATAATGCAGACCATTTTGTTTAATGGTTGTTGAAATGCCGAGAGTTGTTTCGGTGGTAGAAAGTTATTTTCTGAACTGGTTCATGAACTCAGAGGAGGCCAAAGTGCTGCATGTGGGTGCTGAGTGGATGAACATCCTCTGTAGCAGGATAATGGGCCTGAAGTTGGTCTACTGCTGCTGGAACATAAAAGTATTGTGTCAGTATTGTAGTGTGTGCTGCTGTGGGTCTTTGCCATGTTTAGAGGCAGTTTTCATCACAGCTGCTGTGTGGTTCTCTGTTGCATGTAGAAGCAGTGTTTTCCTGTTTGATTCCTGGAGGACTTTTTGACTCAGAGCTGCTCTACAGGAATAGCAACAGAACACAAGAGGGAGTAAGTGGGTGAGAAGCAGAGATCATCACTGGTGTGCTTGTTAATATGCATCATGAAAATCTGTGAGCAGAGTCAGAAATTCACAACTCATATTATGAAAAGACAGCTTTATCTGTATTTTCAGACAGTCCTCAACATTTGTAGGAAATATATCTGAATAATAATATATACTAAATAGTAATGATAATAATCTTTTTATGAGATGTTATATCATGGTTTTAGGCTCTCATGCTAGACAAAAAGATTTTTTGTGTTTAAATGTTCATTTTTGTGTGAGACAGATTAGATATGTTACGTTTCTTCAGTTTTCTGTCCTGCTGAAAAGCTGAACATTACGTTTTTGTTTTTGTTTTTGTTTTTGTTTTTGTTTTTTGTTCCAGAAAGCTTTTATCTCTTAACTTGTTGTTGTCACCTCATTTGGCTGCCTTTTTTCATTTTGTTTTCCTGTAAAGAGTAATATGAATATACTACACATATTTGGGCAAGCACAGACTCTGGCAGCCATTTTGTTCTTTTATTGTCATGTCTGTGGGTGTATTGTTTATGGTTGTCTCTTGTTTGTGTTTGTGCATTTACATGTTTTAAAAATTCAAGGTGGTTATGAATAACTTGCTCTTTGCTGATTTTTAAAATGTATTTTTCTATTACCCAGTTTGTAACATGTGGACTGCTTCAGTACAGTAATGTCACTTTACACCAACATGAGACACAAAGGAGTCCAGTTTCATCCCTACAGAGGAAAGGGAAGCTTGTGAAGCACTTATATTACCATTCTCTCTGTTTTCTATGTGTGTGCGTGTGTGACAGTTGTCCAACTGGGGACATATATAAAAGATGTGTGTATATATAAGAGAAATGTAAGGACTACAACGTACAGTAGAAGCACTGATGAGATGTATAGCCTCAGTATAGAGTCACAGTTGGGTTTGCATGTTCTCCCTCTGGCCCCGGGTACTCAGGCTTCCTCCCACAGTTCAAAGACATGCAGGTTAGGTTAATTGGCGACTCTAAACTGCCTGTAGGCGTGAATGGCTGTTTGTCTCAATTTGCGTATTTGCTATTTTGAGTGCAGAGGTGACACTGACAAGTGTGGTTGCATGCAGTGCTCTACAAGTACCAGGCTGATGCATTCAAAATCAACAGAAAGTTGAGTGTGCTGCAATGGACTCCTCACCTTCAATGGTCACCATCCTGACTATGCAGCAGCGGAGGAGGGACTGAAAGTCTGTTTAAAGATATTTAATGCTTGTTGTAGCACAGGTATGGAAACATTTGTATATGTGTCAGTGAGTGTGCAAATGACAGTTATTATTTTGTGTGCTGTGCATTATCATTTTTGCAATTATCAGATCGTTAAGTAAGTTGAGTAAGGGGATTTTGGAAAATCGACAAAATAATGCCAAATCACAACGTCACAAAGTGAGTAGAAGAGAACCATAGCTGTACCAATCAGGGATCACAAGTGTTCTTACAACCACACAGTTTGATAGCCACACACAGTTGCATAGAATATCAGATGTTTTAAAAGAAAGACAAACATGATCATACACCAACACAGTGCTAAAATGATATATGTTAATTGACACACACAATTTGACTTAATCATGCTATTTTCCATTATTATACAAGCCAGAGAATGCAATCTTCTTTGCAGTTATTGTTTATTAGATTACGTTATGCTCACACGTTGTAAAATCTCACACATGCATGGAACAGATCGGGCAGTGTCCTAAAAGAGGTTCAGTTCTGCGCATGAGCTGACAGGGACCACCAATGCATTTTCAAACAAATGAAAATGGCAGCAGAGGAAAGAGAACACATAGTCATCGCTGATGGTGGTGTAATTTACATGTTGCATGAAGTGGGGCACACACAAGAGAGTAATGTTCATTTTTTGAAGTCGAGAAAGCAAAGCTGCCAGAGGATATTTTGGCAGGCGGGAAGGTACAAACTCGAGTGAGTGTTTGAAGGTTAAGAATTGGTTTTAGGGTTAGGGTTCAGGTTCAGTTGTGATGGTTCAGGTCAGGGAAAGGGGCTAGAGAATGCAGTATGTCAACGATGAGTCCCCACAATGATAGAACAAAGATTTGTGTGTGAGAGAGAGTACAGGCATAATACAGTGTGGTGGGTAAGTGTCAGCTGTTATTTCTGCATAAACAAACTGTGAGCCTGAAGCACAACCAGCGAGCCAATGTTAACATCACACACACACACACACACACACACACACACACACACAGACAGACACACACAATTGGACAGCTCATTTGTTAAACTCAAGGGAATGATTTGATTTCGGCAGAGCTCCTCTCCTCCGTCTTTTCCTCCTGCTTGACCTTTTCCTTGTGTTTTCCAATCAGCAGCTCTTCTCCTCTTGTTCTTCAGTCTAATTTCTCTGCTTGACAGTTTCCTCCATCGATTTTTTTTTCACAACCAGCTATAGTCAGGGGAATGGAGGATGAGTATACAGATTGTCTTGTTTAAGTGGATTTTAAAGTGGGGAAGAAATTGTCTTTGGATTCCTGCTCTTCAACCGTTTCAATCCATCAACAAGCTTATCAGTGTTTCCAAACCTTGATCATGTAGTTTAGTCTCATTTGGCTTTGATTGGGTTTGTGAGATGGAAATCAATGAGGCAACTTTAACCTTCATTTCGTTCACAATCTGAAACACAAAGTAGACTAGAGCTGAGTCATAAACCAAAGTACTGGACCAAGTAAAACTATGACTTGATGGTGGCACTACAGGAAAGTCAGGGGATGACCAAAGTCAGTAGGATTTATCCTCTGGTGACTATGACTGCAGGCACCAATATTCATCACAATCCACAATCCAGTAGTTGTGTCTGGACCGAAGTGGCTAAATAATAAAATGACAAAGTGAATCAAGGGAATAAAAATCAAACTCTGAGGCTACGCAGCTTATAACTACCTCTGCTGTTGTAGTTCTTACATTTCCCTGAGATATGCACGTAGCACTGTGGAAAACGTTTAAGTGATAATGTTTTCAGAAAATAATGGCATAAATAGATTTATTTATCAGTTTATCCAAAGTGCAGCAAAGAGAAAAACACAATCTCAATCACAATTTGCACCTGCACACAGTTTTCCCAGGTACTGGGTTAGGGTTAGGGTTGTTCCAAGCAGGTTGGAGAAATCTCCACAGTTCTTCTGTGGATCTAGACGGTTTCAGCAGCATCTTTTACTCAGCCTGTTCAAGGCAGGAATGATGCAGCTACCAGCAGAGGTAGTCACAGAGCCAAACTGATGTTGGTGTCAAATGTCAAAGCTGCTGTGTTACACGTCACACTATTCCACGATGCTGGCATGCTGTATAACACACACCAGGGTGGCATTACATCAGCAATTGTGCAAGCAAAGGGGGTGTAATTAAGGGTCTTCTTAACACTGATATAGGGCAATCTGTGTGAAAAAGGGGCCAGTGTCTTCTGTCTCTTCATGTAATCCATGATGTTGAGATCAGGTCTCAGTGGGTGCCAGACCATCTGTCGCAGGACTCCTTGTTTTTTGGTGGTATTAGATGGTATTACTGTGCATACACCGACAGAAACTGTAACAAGGGACAGCCTTATTCAAAGTATTAGATGGCCATTAGAGCTTTACTACTACTGGACAACATTGTTATCGTTGGGGAAGAAATGCATGATGAGATAAAGGTGATCTTCTGGGACAGCAGCGATTTGAAATTTCCCAGAGCTGTCAGAGATACACGGAGCTGAGTCATGCTCGGAGAGACACCAGAACAAGGACAGAATGTTTTAAAGGATAAAGCAGCTCTACTGTCAGTGCTCTGATTTTAACATGGAGACATGGAGAATAGTTTGACATTTTCTGACACATTGGTAAATCACCTGATTTTTGAGAGTTAGGTGAGAAAATTGACACCACTCTCATGTGCTTGAACCAGAAGATGGTTAGGTTAGCTTAGCTTAGCATAAAGACAGCAAGCAGGAGTAAACAGCTAGCCTGGCTCTATGCAAAGTTCAAAAATACACCTACCAACACCTGTAAAACTCTTTGAACAATTTGTATCTCATCTTTTTAAAATGTACACAAACATAGCAACTATATCTCCCACAAATTCACTTTACATATGACCAATCTGTAAAGAAATTATGCAAGTTTTTTTTTTTACCTACCTACCAAAACAATTACAAGCCCTTTACATTATCTACTCATAGCAACTAAAGCATTATGGTTATGTGTGGGCACTGACTTACCTACCTAGGCCTATCACCCCTCCTGGGGCAGATGTCATCAACAAGGGTTCTCCAAGCATCTCAGCTCTGAGCTAACCTCTCCACCTGTCCCAAGTTGTGGCCCCTTCTCGTGGCATCTGCATCCATGTCTTTGAGCCAGGTGTTTCATGTTTGGCCTCTCTTTCTTTTCCCATGGGTGCTCCACTTGTCTTGTGATGTTTGAGGCCGTCTCCAGCATAGTAGGAGACTCTCTTCCTCTGCAGGCTGTTGTTTATTTCATTGCTGTAATTGCTGTAGTGCCTCATTGATTTAAAAATTACATTGCTTCTGAACATGTAAATGTATTTGCCATTACAGTTTAACTGTATAAAAACCTAGAAGACGCTCGTCGTATTTATGGAGATTTCTCAACAAAAAATAATTTAAATCACACTCACACTCTGCAATATGCATCTCTGACATTTCTGCTGCCACCCCACAACACAATGGAGATGAATAAAAGGAACTCCTAGTGTGATCTGTTGATTTTACCAGTGGTTGAATTTAATTTTTTTCCACAAGTCAATCTTCAATGTCATAAATACTATGAATTATGAAGAAGCATGTGCAGAAAACTCAGATACAGATAATCACAACACGTACAAATAAAACCAGTAGCATCTGCACTGATAAACAACTCAAAAGGCAACTGGGAAAATGTGTTTTTTTGTAATTTGGATGAACATTAAAACATCTAAAAAGCGATGCTGTAGGGTCGTTTACAATAGGATGCACTCTGTTTAAGACGATGTCTATCCAGGATCTGTCAAGCAGCTTGTAAGCTGAGTTGGGCAGCTAGTCAATAACCGTAAAAGGACACCTGACCTGTATAATCTGATTCCTTTCTGAGGGTTTCCTCCATCTACACTCCACGGCCTTCCTCTCTTTCTTCATTATTCATTATGAGAAACAGGAGACAGGGGGGAACAGCACAAACAAAGCCTGAATGCTTAATGAAGCTAAGCTCACATCAACATGCCATATAATTAATGAAATACAGTTGAACAGCATTTTAAAGCACGGACGGCCTTTTGAAAGTAGACTTTGGGAGACCAGATAACGCTGGGATTTGAAGCTGGAGTTAATTAACAAGTGTTTGAGAGAGGACTGTTTGTGCCGAATCAAGGGTGAGTTATCAGTTGCCCTGCTGCAAGGGTCCCCTGGTGATTTGGCACAAATTGAGAGAGCAGAGCAATTCCCCAGGAGTTTGGTTTAATTTCTTCTCTCAGAGAGATTCCACTGAACCATATTAACCCCCAGCACCATCAGGAAATTAAGTTGCAAAAGAGGCTTAAGGTTTCCAAACAAAACGAAATGAAAGGCCAACCATGGTCTTCATCAGCTTGCAGCTTGGATATTCTGTGAGGAGAGAACAATATTTCAAGAAATGTAAATAAGCCTCTATGTGCCCAGGAAAACATATTAGTAGGGGAGAAGCAACTTGAAACAGGGGGCAGTTTATTACTGTAGCATCTCTGGACAGCTACAGAGTGGAAATCAGGGAAGTGAATTTCACTTTTCAAAAAGAGAGCCACAGATATTTTTTATTTATCATTTAACGTCAAATAAAGTGCAGCTCACAGGAAAAACCTAAAGATCAATATTTGCTGTGACCACCCTTTACCTTTAAAACAGCACTCACAGTTTTTCAGGTACTTAGCAGAAAAGTTTTTCTGCAGTTCTTCTGTGGGTTTAGTCTGTCTCAATGTCTTCTGTCTCTTCATATAATCCAGACTGACTCCATGATACTGAGAGCATCTCAGACCATCTGTTGTAGGACTCCTTGTTCTTGTCTTGAGTGAGCAAGATTTAGCCGGGTTCAAATAACCTAGGAACACACCTGGGCCCTCAGGTATTCCAGGTTACACTAACGATGGGTGAACAGGTGAATCACACCAGCCACAAGCAAGGGTCCTCACAATTGATTGTGACAGACAACATCCTGACTACAAAATAATGATTTTTATAAGCCAGATCTTGGCAGTGGTGCAGTTTTTTTGTTTGCCAACTAAAAAAATTGAGGAGAAGAAGAGCTTTACCTGTTTTCATGTGGTTCAGGTGTTTTGTAGGGTGTGGGAGAAGTCTTTACTAAAACACTAAAATGGACTCAAAGGGTTTTAAGGTTAGAGCTTGGTGTAATACAGACATAGGCTGACTGTGATAGTCACTCATCTTTAAACTCTGTTTTGGTCTCCACAAAGAAAAATCTCTGTTTTTTCCCAAGCACTTTTAAAGACTTTCATCCATGTCCCAAATCCTACTTAATGGTGTCAAACTTGCATTTATCTATCCAACTTCTATTAGTATGTGAATACCAGTCCTCTTTCAGTATCACTGACAATGGTTATAGTCACGATTTGCTCTCCTCAGTTTATTTCCAAGCATGCTCCTACAGCCTGGTTGCGTCCCAACATGCTCTGTGGTTTGCTGTCCCTCTGCCTCTCTCCTGCTCTTGGATTATCCTGTAATCCCTGATATTCATTAGTCTGGGAGGTCAGAGGTCGTCTTATTACAATTCTGCAACACTGCTCTCATCTTGGTGTGTGGATGAACTGGATTGTTGGGGTTTGTGGGGTTAAAGCATAAACACAGGTCAATGTGAGGATGACAACTGTTATTATCTAACTCCTCTAAGCTCTTTGATCTGCAGCAGATGGCTTCCACCTCACAGTGTAATTTTAGAGTCATTTACAAACCTGAGAAGTGGAAAGGTGTGAATTCTGAAGCTGAAGCAATGCTTAAATTGCAGAAAATAGCAGAAAAAAAACAGCTAAATGCAGAAGTAAAACTTGGAAGCTGAAAGCTGAAAACAACAGATGAAGCATTCATTCAAATTGTAATTTTTTTTGCAGAAAATATATATATGAATATTTTAAAAGGTATAAATTGTAGGGAAAAATTGAATAAGATTAAATGTCCTTTAAAAATGTGAACATTGATAGTTGAATGGTTTCTGTAGCAGAAAGTATGCTGGAGTAGTTAGTGACCAAAAAAGGGGTGGAAGCAAAATGAAAAAACAGCTAAATGCAGAATCAAAAGTTGGAAGCTAAAATGTAAAACTAGAATTGGACTGGATCTCCTTAGATTTAAAATGGAGAGAATTAGGTCTCAGTCCTGTCTGTGTGTGTTCGCGTGAGAGAGAGAGAAAGAGAGAGAGAGAGAAAGAGAGAGAGGAGGTGAGGAAGAGATACCGTAAAAGTAAAATCTGTTTAAGGGTAATTCACCAGTCAAAATGACCCATGTGTTAATGTATAGGTTCTGAGTTGTGTGTGTGTGTGTAAAACTGTGCACAGAGAGCAGAGAAGGTGTTGATGACTTCATGTCCATCGTCTGTGCACAGGCAGCTGCAGAGAGCTGGTCCTGAGTAACTTTGAGCTATTAAGGTTACATTCAGAACCATCAGGAGTTAAAATCTTCTGACCTGAATCAGCCAAATCTAGAATCTTCTGATCCGTAGTCAGACACCTAATCCACTGAGCCCTTCATACATGGAGCAGTGGGAACAGCATGGTTCTCAAACCACTAAAGGCAAACAGCTATGGTTTTGTTCTTTAACAGACAAATACGGAGATCAACAATCAACAACAATCAACAATCAAAAAAGGGGCCACATGCAGGAAAAACTACACAAGCTGTCAAGTACAAAATGAAGCAGAGGAGAACAACTTATTACTGCTGCTGTGACCCGGATTCGAACCGGGGTTGCTGCGGCCACAACGCAGAGTACTAACCACTATACGATCACAGCCGCTTGGCTTCCTGAGTGCCTCATTGTTGTGATAACATATTTTAGTTTTAGAATAACATACAGCTTGCAGCATGTCCTTAGTGATGTGTGAGATTCAGATGGCTGTTAGCAAATTTCGAAAGGATCATCATCATGATTTGTCTCTTTGCAGCTGTAAATGTTTTAATTAAATGTATGTAGAGGGAGAACTTTGCCATGAGGAGGATGTGAGGGATTTGCTAAATGCTAAGCCGAGCTAGCCAGGAGTCGAACCTAGAATCTTCTGATCCGTAGTCAGACGCGTTATCCATTGCGCCACTAGCCCTTCACATCTACAGCTCTGGGAACAGCTTATTTCTCACAGATATACATACAAACAGTTGTGGTTTTGTACTTTGTGGACAGGTGTGGAGCATGTCAGAGCTTCAAGCTGGAAAATATCCATCCAGTTTCAAACTTTGTCACCACACCAGTCAAATGATCTGTCAGGTCAAAATAAGGAGCATACATGAGCTGTCCAGTTTCAGTGTTTGTATAATGAAGCAGAGGCTGGAGAACAGATGGTTTATGTAGCACTGCTGTGTATGTCCTTGAGGGAAAAAAAATATATAGAACAGCTTCATGACTGCTGTGACTGTGAAGTTCCGGCACCTTTTAGCACATGTTGAAAGACTATTCATCCATTATTTATCTGCTTTCAGCTGTAAATGCATTTTAACACGTATGGAGACAAACTTTACAGTGAAAATGTAATTGCTAAGCAAAAACGTAACCCAAGCTATCCAGGAGTTAGAATCTTCTGACCTGAATCAACCAAACCTTGAATCTCCTGATCTGTAGACACATTATCTATTGGGCCACTAGCCCTTCTTACATGGAGCAGTGGGAACAGCATAGTTCTCAGACCACTAAATGCAAACCATTGTGGTTTTGTCTGTTGTAAAGGACAAAAGTGTGTGGAGACCAACAATCAACTGATCTGTTGATTCATGAAAAAGGGGCCACAAAATCTACACAAACTGTCAAGTTTAAAATGAAGCAGAGGTTGGAGAACACCTTAGCAGGACTGCCGTGACCCGGATTCGAACCGGGGTTGCTGCGGCCACAACGCAGAGTACTAACCACTATACGATCACGGCTTCTGGCATCTCAGAGTGCCTCATTGTTGTGATAACATATTTCTAGCCCTGGAAATCAAGCAAACATACAATTATCTGTCCACTTTCAATTATAAACATCCATATATAATATATAGAGGTGGAATTTTGCAGCGAGCATGGGATTTATTTAGAATCTTCTCCTTTGTCCATTGCTTCACTAGCCCTTCATATATGGAGCTGTGGGAACAGCTTGGTTCTCAAAGCACTGAATGCAAACAGTTGTGGTTTTTCCACTTTGTAGACATGCTTGGAGAATGCAGGTCAACTGATCTGTTGAGTTCAGAATAAGGGGGCTTCATGCAACAAAATACTTGTCATCAGTCTGTGCAGGTTCTCAGTCATCCAGTTCATGGTAGTCCTAAGTGCTAGAGTTGAAGGCAACTGGACTGCTTATCAGTTTCTTGAAGATATTTCACCTCTCATCCAAAAGGTTTCCTCAGTTCTGAAAACTGGTTGGGGAGTCCCAGGTATTTAACCTCTTGGAGGTGCTCCTGAGAGTCGCTAACCCACCCTGACATCACGTGAGTCGTTACGGTCACATGTCTCAAGGTGTGAATGGGGGTTAAATCGCCTGGGTAAGGATCTCAGGACTGCATTATAGGTGACTGATAGTTGGTGTTGTAAGCCACCACCTCTGTTTAAAGATGGATGTTCCAGGTGGACATAAATGGCCCCTCTCTCAAACAATCTGTCCTCACTATCTAATATGTGGACCTTGTTGTCCTCCAGGACAAGGACAGGAAAATGTATCCTATATGTTTTTCATTACACCACTAGCCATTCATGTCTGAAGCTAATGGAGCAGCAGCTTGGTTGTTACAGCACTGCTGGCAACCAGTCGAGGCCCCTATTTTGTAGACAAATTTGACAATCAACTCATCTGAGGCTTTGTGCAGGAATATATATACACAAGATGTCCAGTTTAAAATGAAGGCTGGAGAACATTAATCAGCAACAAAAATCAGAGCACCTTGTCACTTCTGCTGCAACTTGCATTTGAACTGGGGTTCCTACAGCCACACTGCAAATTACTGACCATTATATGATCACAGCTACTTGCTTACATGAGTCAGATAAATGTAAGCAGGACAAAGAGATTTTCTCTCTTTCCATTAAAACATCAAATTCTTCCAGTAAACTTACAAAAAATTGCTGTACACTTTAAATTGCCTAAATTTGAGTAGAAAAGTTTTCATGCAAAAACACTGACAGGCTCTTTTACAAAGCTCAATCGGTTACCACGGCAACTTCAAACTGGTCAATAAATAAATAAACCACACAAGAACACACGAGCAAAGCTGTGTGTAATCCATGTTTTAAAATATAGAGGAAATAAATCCTCAGATGAAGGCTTGTTTCACAGACGTATCAAACATTTATTTTACAGAGGTCACATTCTGACCGTCACATTCACAGATGATGTTCTGGTTATTAGATCTGGGCCCAAACAACCACCTGCTTCTTGTAAAGCAGTGATGCAAATCATGAATGACATAACAGTGTGTGTGTGTGTGTGTGTGTGTGTGTGTGTGTGTGTCGGACAGATAGATAGAGCCTCTGTGTTTTATCTATTTTATTAATCCTCTCTGTGTCTGGATGTCTGCCTGCACAAACTTTGTCAATCAGGCTTTAGCTGCATTTAAACAAAAGCTTTTCAGTGGAGTCCAGTTTATACTGAAGAGTCATGATCAAGTACAGATAAACCGCTCTACACTGTAAAAAAAAAAAACCTGGTTCAAGGCATCTTTTCTCTTTGCTTGAGATGAATATTTTTAGCATATTATATTAACTTCTCATACCTCAGAAAGTAACATATTTGCTAGTTACAACTAAAAGATTTTGAACATGTCAATTCATGTTCATGTAACATTTGCAACACGTCCAAAAAAAAAAAGAGCGAAATACATTGTTGGTTTTTGCCTTGCAAAATGATAAATATGATTTCATTCTGATCTGATGTTGCTATCAGACTGTGAATGCCTTTCAAAATTGTTACAAATGATCATTTCAAATATATAAGTGTTTCTTAAACTGCCACCACTGTGGTTCGGGTTCAGCAAAGATGGCAGTCGTAGTTAAAGCAGCAAAATGTAACTGTGATTAATTCTGTTGGGCTCTGAGTTCAAGTGGTAAAGTGGTTTCTGTTACAGAAAACAAAACCCATGATCTCCGTCTTCTGGAGCAGGAAGTGCTGTCGCTTTGAGTAGTAAACGAACTTGTACTTATGTAATGCTTTTCTAGTCGTATCGACCACTCACCACTCACTTTACACTACACATCACATTCACCCATTCATACACCAATATTACAAACATCAGGGGCAACGTGGGGTTCAGTATCTTGCCAAGGATCTACCAAGGATACTTCAGCACAGACTGGCTTGCTGGGCCTGATTTTAAAAAAAAAATCCCATTAATTCAAGGTCTAAATATGAACCCTAGTTAAGGTCAGAGGTCTAGAACAATAGTACAGTGGATTTACCAGGGCAGTTGTTGCTAAAAACAAAACATTTTATAAACAACTTTGCATGTAAAAAAAAATACATATTTAAGATTAAATTTATGAATTTAATTTCCATTTTAAGACCTGCACATCTCGAGGTTGACTGAAGCAGGCTTATATAAAATCTGTAAAGTAATTTGAATGTTTGACTTAAGAGATGATGGCACTATTTCATTTAGTAGTAGTTGCAATAGTAGTGGAACTGCCTCATTGTCATTCTTTTTTACAGTGTAGAAGAAGAGAGAGCTGGAGATGGAGGGGGTGCGGAGGGAGGGTGAAAAAAGGAGGTGGTGGAGGAGGAGGAGGAGGATGGTCCTGCTGTCAAACACAGATGAAAATACAGCAGCAGGTTTCAGGAAGGCACCGCCGTTAGATAATCGCATTTATTCTCTCCTCGGAAGCGGCGGGGACCAATGGGAACGGAGCGACGCGCTGAGGACGAAGAAATCATATTAATTTAATTTGCTCCAACTCATTAAAGCTGCCGGAGTCGGAGAGGCGACGTCCGCTGCGGAGCGGTGATGCTGCACAGACACACACCGAGACTGCAAACTTCAGAGTGGATCTATAAACTGTATTAACACAACCTCTGATATCTGAGCCTCTGTCTCTGCCTCTCCACACCAGCTGATATTCAGATTAATAACAACAGTTATGCGGACGATTTGGCTCCAGGCTTAATTAGTGAGAGCCATCTTCATCATAGCAACAGCTGAGAAAATGCACAGGACAAATAACAGAGACATTAACGAGCTGAGGCAGCCCACCTGCGCCCTTTAAGGTGAGTCAATACATTAATTACTGGCTCATTTTTTTCTAGAGCTTTTATTTCTTAAAAACACAACACAATAAACCCATATGCAGAACAGACTGGGCTATACTGTAACCTAGAGTAACTTTAATTATAGATATATTTTCATTTTTATTTTCCGTTCTGTAGCCAGGTGAAAGTCTGCTGAGATTAAAATCTGTTTTTCAAGAGAGAGGCGCAGATAAACCGGGTTACAGCGACAAATACAAACAATAATCAAACAATTAGCAGACTCTATAAAAGAGAATACAAGACTCTTAGTCTCCATCCAGCGAATAATAATAGACACAAAGAGAAAATACTACAGGGTCTAAATAATTACAACATAATTAGAAGATTACACTGTTATTTTACCACATATTTCAGTGCAGTGAACATCATCAATTTGATGATTTAAAACCAAGGTGCAGCTCTAACACTGAGCATCAAAGACTGAACAAAACAGCTATTTAATGCTGCACAATGTATCCATCATCTTAATAATATAATGACTTAAAAGTTGTTTTCAGGGACAGAAAGTTATGTCCAAAATGCACTGTATGTGAAATATATTTTGATTATTTGAGTTATTTTACTTAAAATGTGTAAATGTGTAAAAATGGTCTCGCAATTACAAATCCTGCATTCATTATTATATTTATTTACAAAAGTATTAAGAGGCAAAATGTACTTAAAACATCACAAATAAAAGTAGCTATAGGCAACAGAATGACCCCTGTCAAAGGATTATCTTGTACTATTTTCATAGAGCTGAAATTATTAGTCAGTTAATCTGTTGACAGGAAATTAATTAGCAACTATTTTGATAATTGATTAATAATTTGAGTAATATTTTAAGATAAAATTAAAAATTTGCTGGTTAAAGCTTCAAACACATGAGGATTTGATGCTTTTCTTTGTCATACCTGATCGTTTTGGGGTTTGGACCATTTGTCAATTAAAATGAGCAATTTGAATACATCATGACACAGGCACCTTTCACTGTTAAGTGATTTTATAGATAAACCAGTAAATCAAGAAAGCAGATTAATGAACTTGATTGTTAGTCACAGCCCTAACTATGCTGCATTACATAGTGTGGCCGGTTTAGGTGGAGCTGATTTGAACTACTTTACATGCTGCTCTCTCTGCAAATATGCATCATGTGTTTTGTTTGTAAAGTCATTATCTGCAAGGTAGTAAATAACTGTGGCTGGTCAGATAAATGTAGTGGAGTGACATACCCTCTCAAAATAAAGTGTATTAAGCAACATTACATGGAAATACTCAACTAAAGTATTATCTAAATTGTACTTAAATACAGCTGAGTAAATGTACTTACCCGACAGTCAGTGTCTCAGCAAGAAGCCTTCACGGATCCACCTGCTGGAGAAACATGAGAGAACAATAATTTGTCAAAGTGACATTTTAAAATTTGAATTACAATAAAAAACTAAACAGTTAATCAATGATGAGTGTAGAGTTTTGTAAAGGGGAAAAATGAAATCAGGAGGATTAAGTGAACCAGACATCACAGCTGAAAAGCATAAACACCATATGGTGGCACTGCAGTGAAATGAAACACAGCCGTGTTCTGTATTTACAGAAATTAAAGTTATGGCTTTTATGAGAAATGGTCAGTGTGGTGCTCGCCTGGTATTTCATTCCTAGAGTAACAGGACCATAAATCTGTGCATGAGTCAGTTTAGCTGAAAAATAAAAACAAACAAAAAGATGTTTCTCTGTGTTTTCCCGCTGTGTGGATAGTTTTGTTTTTATTTGTCCTTCTGTGAAATTTCTGCCTCCAATACAAAAGGTAAATTAGATTTATTTGCTGGAGCTCACAATGTTGATAAATTACATTTGAAAAATTCAACAGCCTCCATCCCTTTCTAAACAAATGAAAAGAGTCTGGGCTTTCGTTCCTGGCCTCCATGCAAAAGACCTGTAGACTCTGGTAGGGTGTTTAGACTTTGGATTGATGAACACTGCACTGATAGGCTGGGGTTTGATGTCAGTTTATCTCTGTGCTATATGTGACTTTTTTCATTACGATTGATTACGTCGTATTGAGTTGCTGCTGATTTCTAAATATAAAAATCTGGGCAAGACAGCAACCAAAACGATCGAGGAACAGGATTAACTTACCTGTTAAATTCACAGTGGTTTTACATGTTAGTATGATTATCAAATTGAAACCTTTTTTTCTGTCAGGTTAAAAAGAAACCATCAGCACTCGACTGCTCTAAAGTTGTAGAAGAAAGAGGTTTTTCACGTCAGTGGCGTCTCACCAGAGCCGATGAGAGTTTTTAAGGTCACGCAGCTTCTTGTGTGAGAGCTGTCAGAGTCACAGGAATCCAGGCATGAATTGGTGTGAAGAGTCAGGCTTGTCAGGTCTAAGGGTGAAGTGTCAAGATGTTTTTTTTTTGTGTGTGCGTGTGAAAAAAACTACGTACATCAATGGAAGCAGCGCAACATAATTAAATCCAGTGGATCTAATTTGGTTGTATGTATTAGTTGTGTGATTTGTCAGCTGATCAATTAGTCATTCACTAGAAAAGTACAGATATAATGTGTAAATGGTGAATAATAATATAGCTGGATACTTTGCTGTGGTACGGAGAGAAAAAATCCCCTGAAGCCCAGAAGCCATTTTCCCCATAGAGCTACATTATAACTCAAATTACAAACAAGAAAAGTATTACTCTTTGTATGAATATTTAAATGATACATTTTTAATAGTAAAACTTTCCCAAAGCATAGAAAAGCTATTTTTAAAACAGTGACATTATCTCAGAACAGTGTGCTCAGGGAACAGGCATTAACATGTGCCTCATGACACAGAAACAAACCATCAAGAAAGAAAGCTATTTTGGTGATCCTAACCCTGAGAGAAACTTTGACTGGAATTAATGGAGTCTAGTACCTAATTCTTAAAATAAAAGAATACAGAAAACTGGTCTTTTTTGATACTATGACTCAGGGGGTGCCACAGTCTGACATTTTCAAATTCGGCACAAAGTGGCTTTAAAAGGTTGGATGTTATAACTGCAGCATCAGAATCAGGATATTAATGATAATATTTTCTGCTTTAAATATTCAGTTGCTTCAGAAAGTTTTCAGACCCCTACATGTTTTGAACACCTCATTGTTGTCTTGTAGATTAAATTGATGTATTTTTATTTATCAATCTAATCTCAATGACCCATAATGACAAAGTGAAAATGTGTCTGTGGAATTTGTTGTAAATTTTCTCATTTAGAAAAGTTTTCACATCCTTTGCTGTGGATCCAAACTGTGGTCAGGTGCATCCTGTTTGCTTTAATTCTCCTTAAGATGTGTTCAGAACTTGAATGGAGTCCCACAGTTCACGGTACATGTCAGGACAAAACCAAGGTCATGAAGTCTGTGGGTCATTGTAGATCTCCACAATAAAATTTTGGTGAGGCAAAGAGCAGGGCAAGGGAATAAAAGTCCTCTTCAGAGATGGAGGAACCTGGTGGAGAGACAACCATCTCAGCAGCCTCCATCAAAAGATCATTTTGATAGTTTTCAACCAATAACAAGGACCTCTGTTTTGTTCAGATTTAGCTTGAGGAACTTTTGGATAACCTGATGGTAGAGATGCAGTCAAGGGAATGAACAGGATCAACAGCTATATAGAGTAAGGTGTCATCTGCAGTGAAAGTCAATGAATCATTGACAATCAGTGCTATGGTTGAGCACTAGGCTGTTTGACAACAAATGTTTGCACTTAGAAAAAATATAATCTCACAAGGTCTTGATATTCAGAAGACTGTTTTGTTTTTGTCACACAGCTGATCGGCTTCTCCAAAGATCCTCCCCATAACCTCCTGTCAGCTGGACGTACAAATACTTCTTCCACCCTGCCGCACATCCTGCAGCCAGCATGCCCATCATCAGTAATGCCAACCATGACTTCAGCACCTACTCCATCAGCAGCGATGACAGCAGCCTCGACCGCTTCTTCACTGAGATCCCAGAGACTGAGACCATCAAGGGTGTTTACTTCCAACGAGCCCAGCTGCTTCGTGACCCCAAGGCCTCGTATGTGGTCGACCACACCCTGCAGGTTCTTATCAATGTGGGGGGAAACCGCTACACCTTCCCCTGGAGCACCTTGGAGCAGTTCCCCCAGAGTCGACTGGGGCGCCTTCGCTTCTGCACCACCCCTGAGGAGATCGCACGACTCTGCGACGACTATGATGAGACTTGCCAGGAGTACTTCTTTGACCGAAACCCGACTGCCTTCAGGGTCATCCTCAACTTCCTGGCTGCAGGCAAACTGCGTCTGCTTCGAGAACTGTGTGCTGTGTCGCTGCATGACGAGCTCGACTACTGGGGTGTGGACCCAGGTCACATGGAGCGCTGTTGCCGCCGCCGCATGATCACCCGCGTAGAAGAGGTGGCAGAGAGAGAGCGTAAGGAAGAAGAGTGGAGGAAGAAGAGGGTGATGCTGAAGAAAAGCACCACGGAGGCTGAGAAGGGCTATCGCAGACTGATCTGGATGCTGAGAGAAGTGGTGGAAAACCCTCACTCAGGCCTGGCTGGGAAGACGTTTGCCTGCCTCTCTGTCATCATGGTGCTGGTCACCGTCATCAGCCTGTGCATCAGCACCATGCCAGATGTCAGAGATGAAGAGACGAGAGTGAGTATGAAGCTGATGAAACACTGTCCTGTTAAGAGATGCAAAGATGTTCACATTTAGAGCCTGGTCTAAATGTGCTCCAGCGTTCAGAATCAGAGTTAAGAGTTTTTCATATCAATCCTAAGGTTTCATGTCAAAGCAAAAAGGATCATTGAGTGAAGCTAATGTTTAAGTAAATGTGTTTAAAATTATTATTAAACCATAATGCTGCACTTATCAATACTTTCACATTAACAATGACTCAAATCACAGAGTGATAGTAAAGGGTTTTTCTGATGAAACATTATCATCAGTGGTGTAAAGTCACTAAAAACAAGTACAACTTTTAGGCACTTTACTTAAACGTTTCCAATTTATGGTGCTTTATATTTTACAGAGGGAGATGTTGTACTTTATACTGTGCTACATTTATTATGATTATGATTATTATTTTATTGACATCAGTTATTTTAATTTTACAGATTTAGGTGTTTTCAGATGGCTGATCAAACCTGCTCAGGTTTGAATTTTGCAAAGCTCTACTGGGATTCACCAATAATAAAAAGTTTTAACTTGTCCAACAGCAGAACTGACCGGGGAAACATCACTATTTTTGATCTTGTTTTAGAAGATAATTACCCGTCTTGGACAGAAAATATTATGTTGTGCGTATTAGATAAAAATCTTTAAGGAGCTTTAGACTCCATAATTTCACAGTCTGAAATGGCCCATTTTGCAAAAGGAGTACTTTTTACTTTAAGTACGTTTTGCTAGTAACACCCACGTACTTTTGATAAAGTAGAATTTTTAATGCAAAAACTTACCACTTCACCCAACTCTGCAACCCCCTCATCTCTACAGAGTGTATTAGTATCTTTCAGCTCATTGTTAACATCGTCCAGCCCAATTTTACTGCCTTTATTCACTCTAACCACTCTCAACAGTGATACTGCCAGACGAAAGAGGCTGTTGTCAGATAAAAAGCACTGATAAACACACTGCGTGCTGCCTGCTCAGAACTAAATCACAGACACAGTTAGCTAATAGCTGGTGAGGAAAGTGGAGATTTTAAAAGGCTTTGGCGTATCCTAGTGTAATATCAGACACTAGACACTGCAGCAGCAACAAAACAACAACAATGAACCTGATGCAACAGAAAAATAGTTTTCATCAGGTACAGGTCTAGGTACAACCTAGACAGATCGGCAGTCAATTCGAGGGCTGACATATAGAGACAAAAAAACATTCACACTCACATTCACACCTACAGGCAATTAACAGTCACTAATTAACCTAACCTCTTTGGATTGTGGGAGGAAGCCGGACACAGAACAGAAATACCACAGAACTTATTAACTTCAACCTTTCTGCAACATCACTCAAAGAGTTGAACTGCACATGCATTTGTGAAGAGCCTCTCAAGTCATCCCCATCACCTCAGGACACAAACTTAAAAGTCACAAATAAATAAATAAAAATAATTGTTTGTGCAGTCTTTTCAGGACTGGAAACATTTTAAAAGTCAAGACATCAAAAACATAGTCATCACAGTACAAAGACAAAATTAAGTAAGATTGTTAAATAAAGTTGAAGCTAAGGTCAGGGATATTTGTGAAGTCGGTGTGTGGGGTGAGGAGTTGTGAAGTGCTTTTGCCAGTGTGACTGTTTAATCATAGATTTCTGCTGGTAGACCGGCTGTAGAGTCAAGTGTATAATTTGTATGCAAAGAACAAGGTGGTGATGTTTCTGAGGAGGAGATGGTTAGATTCCTCCCCGACAAGAGAAAAAAAACAATCAAAGCATGTTCAGTTCTTAAGCTGAAACACCACAAAATTATTTCTCAGGCGTTTCAGAATTGATGTGAGCCAGACTGAAAAAAACATCTGAAGTTGTGTCTCCTCTCCTCTCTGCCAAGATTCCTTTTAATTTCTGGAAACTAGCTTGTTTTCAGTTTTGTGTCTGGCAGACAACTAAAGTTGAATGTTGGCCCACCAGTTAAACCAGGTGGGCCAACATTTTGACAGGGAAATAAAGCTGGATAAAAGCTGAACATGTCTGCAGGTTTGTCAAGTAATGAAAACAAATGTAAGAAGACAGTAAAATTGGTTGGAAATTAAGAAACAGTGGCTACCTCACTTTACACAATAGTAGAGAAAAAGCAACTTTTCATTTTTCTCAACTGTTGAATTATTAAGAAAAACTATGAATATATTTGAAAGCAGAAAGTTCAGGTTAAGTTCATCCTCATTTCTAGAGTATCACCTCCTTCCACAAATAATTCTCTTATTTCCAGGAGTTGTATTTCCTCTGGTAACACAGTGTACAGAACTCTGAGTTAAAGGTATTGATTTTAACACCTAATAAAACCTGCCCTCTAGCCTTTTCTTGTCCGTAAACAAAAAGAGGCTCATTATGTGCATTTAGAAAGCCCTGCTCTAATTTCAGCTTTTTCCTTTGGTCACTCCAGCGTTTGTGACGATTGCTCATTAGAAGGTCTTGTTTTGTTTCTCCGTCATCCAGCCAGCTTTCACATTCACACTGAAATGCAAATTGATTTTCCCCACTTTAGTGATCGATTCTCCACATTAGACACTTTTTCTTCATTCGGTGCCAAAGAAAAGTTGTATTGGTTTGTGTATTTAGACTAAAATCAATTTTAAATGCTGTGTAGTTGTATAAAAAACTTTTCTCCGTCGCTCACTTGCTCACTGAAATGATGAAAGTATGAAAAACTGGGCAGATGTACAGTAAATACAATATGATGCTGAGAGTAATTTGTTTTCAGATACAAAGACAACGATGTCTATTTGAATTTCTACAGTGTCATATCATTTCAACCAAAAAATACAATATAGCGCATTTGACAGCTCTTCCTGCTCCAGAAGCTGGGGATCATGGGTAATATAAACTGTTTGGTCATGTTTCAGTTCCAATGAGTGGTACTACGCAGTCGACGCTCCAGTGAGAGATTGATAGACTTTGTTTTCTGTAAGATGAAGCCCTGCAGAGGGCGCTGTCGCTCAGCAGTTGCATTATGATGCTTTAATAAAGCCATGGATTACAGTTTATAAAGCCTTGTCTAGCTTGAAACCGTAGTTCTCAGATGTTAGAAACTGTCCTCCAGAGCCACAGAGGACATTTTATAAACAGATATTGGGGTTAAGCACTAGCTAACTGATCGCCACGTGTAAAATTGGTGGACTGACCCTTTAAAGCTGTGTCATCTCTGTGTGTTTATGTGTCTGCAGGGCGAATGCTCCAAGAGGTGTCACAGCATGTTTGTGGTGGAGTCCATCTGCGTGGCCTGGTTCACGTTGGAGTTGTGGCGGTTCGTCAACGCTCAGAGCAAGCTGGCCTTCGCTCGTGGCCCCCTCATCATCGACGCCATCGCATCCTGCCGTACTACGTGTCTCTGGTCGTCGATGTCAGAGACGAGTCGCAGGAGGAGGTTATCATGGGTGCCGGCAGAGGCTACCTCGACAAACTGAGTCTGATCCTGCGTCTGCTGCGGGCTCTGCGGATCCTGTATGTGATGCGACTGGCTCGCCACTCTCTGGGCCTGCAGACGTTAGGACTGACCATGCAGCGCAGCATGAGGAGTTCGGCCTGTTGCTGCTGTTCGTCTGTGTGGCTGTGGCCCTCTTCTCGCCTCTGGTCCATCTAGCGGAGAGCGAACTGGCACCATTTGCTGCCACGCACCCCCACAGCTTCAGCAGCATCCCAGCCTCTTACTGGTGGGCCATCATCTCTATGACCACGGTGGGCTACGGC
>NW_026118109.1:0-20000 GCF_001640805.2 Lates calcarifer
CTTTTGTAAATGTTGACCCACACCTCCAGGTGTTGCTGTGCTCAGATGTGTGTGTGAGAGGCGGGGATCACGTCAAAAAAGTGGTCTGTCAATAGAATGCATCAAGTTACTAGAAAGACACTAGAAAGATAAATTTGCATCTCTCTTTTCTCATTTTTTTTCTCTTCTTCCCAAAAACTAGTACTTGTATCTATCCATCAAGCCTACTAGCGACTTGCTAGTATAACACAGGTGACTGGGGAGGAAACAGAAATGATAAAGACAGAGGGAATTGATAGTTGGCATTATAACAGCATTTATTCCTATTACAGATTATTCTTTCATGCTTTTTATAACTGAAGTCAGAGATTGTAATTTAGCAGTTTGAGGATGACATCTGAGCTTTTGCTGCTCTCCTCCTGTGTTCAGACTGTAAAGCACACCTCCTGTTGGATGTTAATTTTCTGCTGTGCTCATCCCAGAGACGTGACACTGATCAATAGTCAGCTCAGTGGCTGCCATTTCGAAAACAAGATAGTTACCTCTGCAACTTGTAATCAGGCAGGGCCATCATAATGCTATTCCAGCACATCATTTATTCCCATTAGCGAAGGAATCATTGAAATGTTCCTGCAGTATATGGGTAATGTGAGGAGAATAGCACCGTGCCACCGGCTCAGAAATGCAATTAAAGAACAAATGCAACTTGTGCAAAAAGATGTATATGATCATATTTCTCTTTTACTTTCACCTTAACAAAGACTGATGCATCTCAACCACAGGCATATGAAGTAAATGAGATTGCATACAAACTGGTGATTTATCATTAAGTAAATTAGACTCAAACTTGCTGAAAGTATAATTTGCTTGTATTACCCTGAAGCATTTGGCAGTTCTGATCTCTCCAAAAGGAAAAATAAAATGAGAGTTTAAATTAAAGACAATTTTTGCTCTACATGCTCCTGCGAATGGTCACTTTACCACGAAACAGAAATAATTCCAGATTGAATGGAATGACTGAATGAAAGCATAATACACAGATCCTAGACCCTTAGCCTTGATAACATCATAGACTCGGGCCTTATTACAAACATGAGTTCAAAGAGGGGTAACAGTAAGAAGAGAGGACATGTTGGTCAGTGTTTAATAGAAGGAAAGAGGAACTGTCTGGAAGATTAGAATAATTAAGGTCTTTAAACTATTCTGTCAAGCTGACCATTCACTACTCTCAGAGAAAAAGAGAGAGGGAGAGAACGAGAAGGGGGGGGGTTTTCTGTCATTTTCAGACTAATCTATTTTTGTCATGGCTGGCCAGTTGAGACTCAGCTTTCTCATCAAGTCTTACATGGCACTTGGCTTCCAGACAGACAGCATGAGGACGAGTCGCTTGAAGTGTGTGTACATGTAAGTCCATGGATTACTGATTGCTGAGGGACAGAAGAGAGGAAGCCTGTGGATTGTGAATTTTTCTATCTTGGTATTAGGTAACTGTTCTTTATTATAATAAACTGGTTCCAACACTATTAATAAATGAGTGGCCACACAGAACAATTCTTTGATTAACAAAAGATGACATAAAATACATACAAAATAAAATGATTTGGTTTACACAATGGTTAGACAATAATTTCATTTAATCTCAGATATAAGGTGAGGGTTAGATCAACTCCAATGGACACAAAGCCATATTGACCATAGGAATAAACACCCAAAATCTCCAGAATGAAAATTAGTTTTTTCCATCCAACAAGACTTAATCTCTGCATTGGGCATTTGACTTTTACTTTTACCAAGAGAACATGAAAGAAAATGCTTAGACTAGGTAGAGTTCTCCTCCCTATTCATCTCCCTCTGTACAGAGCTAGAACAGTGACATTAAGCATTAATATTTGGCACTGAAAACAAAACCAAACTGAAAAATGAAACAGTGGTATAAAAAAATAAAAATAACTGAAAAATAAACACAGACCAAAAATTACCACTTCATAATATTGTTATATTACATTATTATAATATATTTTGTATTATAATGTGTTTTCAGTGATGATCTGCAGATTCTTTTGTCCAATCTGTCTGTTGTATTTTGTTAGTATTTTCGATGCCACTCGTTTTCGGTTTAAATTCTGCATCACTGTTTTAGCGTGAAGAGGCGGGGCTGGAGGGGAGGGGCAAGGAGGGCTGGTGGGCGGAGTAAAGAACTCTACATATAGGCTAGACACACACAGAAACAGGGGGAGAGAAAGTGGACATGGCACAGCTGAAAACCACCTTAGAGAGGCGTCAATTTTATGTAATGCTGCAACAGATCTTTTCTATTTTTGCGGGAAGCCACAGGCATCAAATAGTGGAGACCCGGAACTGTAGCCTAGCCAGGCTTAAGCCCGGCGTGCTGCTTGGCTGTGGCTCAAACCTGGTAACATAGGCACAGAAATGAAAACCAAGTCGTTCCTATTTACTATATATAAATATAAAGTCTATGGGTAGGGTCTGTATATGTCTGAATACAGTCTATGGTTGTTCCATGACCTCCACGCAATTCAACTCCAGCAGTGTGTCAAACCTGGCGTGTTGCTCAGGTCTGCTCTTGCCCTTGCCCCTCACCTCATTTTATTTTTCAGTAAAACTTTCAATGCCAATACTTGTTTTCAGTCCCTTTTTACAATACAAATATTTCAATGTCAGTGTTTCCTTTTTCAGTTTTTTTTCAGTGCCAAATCTTGATGTCACTGTTCTAGCTCCATACCTCTGCATTAACCAGATCTCTTGTCGTAAATAACACTACATTCCAATCTTATCCAAGGAACCAGTATCTCCGTATTTCCCCTAATGTCCGAAATCATCTGAAATAGTTGTCCAACTGCTCTGTAACCCAAATCATTTCATTGGTCAAATGTTTTCAGGCATCTCAGCGAAAATTCAAGATTCCTAGATTCCACCATATCGCTTCCTTCATTTCAACAGCTAATAGTTAATTCCTGTAGGTTTTATCACCTTTATATCTTTAATTTTATGTTTATCATTTATTCCATGTTAACAGAAAGTAGTTAATAAAATCATCTATATTTAGAGTGCATATGTGCTACATTCTTTAAGTTTCAGTCTTGTAGCCTTTCTTTTAGATATTCATCACGTTTCATCATATTTGCTTATTCCCCATAGAAAACCATTAAAAACAGATATCATCACCATCTAAACATTTAAGTTTTAAAACCATGTTTCTACCTGCAAACGTGTAGGAGTTATGTGCATTAAATAATGGATTAAACAGTACATGGAAGAAAACAGAAGATAGAAGAATAATAAAGAGTGAAGATTACATTAGAGTGATTGCTGAAAGCAAAGCCATTTCACAGAGAATTAGCTCTCCAGGTGAAATTTACTGGCCAGGTAGATTTACATGGGGCAATAATCATACTGACCTTAATGGTAATTACAATTAGCAGAACTCCCATGGCAATTCTCTCTGCCCGTAATCTAAATCCTGCATAGAATTATGTAGATGTTCTTCACATTCAAAGTGAAAAAGAGAACATAAATGATTTTGTAGCAAGATGGTTCTGTTTCCAACAGTTTGCTTATGACCTGTGAGGGCAGAAGACATTGCAGGATAATACTAATGGTAAAAAATATCGGTATCTTCCCTCTAAAATAGACTTGTGATAGACTCTGTTTTTCACTATTCGTCTTTGCTTCTGTTCCTTTTTATGACAACACAGAATCAGTTGATAACATCAACTCAATAGAAAACAAAATAAATCCAAAACAAACAAAAAACAATGACATATGATCCTTTATTTCTAAAACACTGCTGTGGAGACAAAGACTTCTCTTTTCTGTACCCCCTTGAAAACAATTGATCTTGTTATAACAGCTCTTTTTTCTTTGCATCCCTTGGCAAAATTTCCATAAATAATACCTTCACATCACTCACATGCACACAATCCCAATCCTTCAAAGGCATTAATACACAAAGTTACAAGTTAAAGAGATGTGAGCCTGCACCATTTCAGTATGCCAAATAACGAAGACATCTGTCCCTAATGACGGCTTCACCGCCCTAATAAAGTGCTCATAAATGAACAGTGAAACATCACAGTGGAGCTGTCAAACCACATTCAGTTCATGCATTTTGTGTGCTGTTTGCCTTGTTGATCTTAGCTAATTGTGCATGAGAGCATGACTGTATTATAAGAAGTATGGTCTGGATCTGCTCTAAATGACAAGTGCCCTGAGATAACTTCTGTTATGAATTGGCACTATATTAATAAAAGTGATTCGACAGGTGTAATATTTGAGTCCCATAATCTTGCCTGCTATCTTATGGTGTCACTGAGCATGTTAAGGCCCCTTCTCTCGCCTAGGCTGCGGTTGAATAGTAAAAAAAAATTTCCTGACCTCGAAGGAAAATGTCATGAGATCAAGGAAAAACACAAGGGAGAATTCATAAAGACTTAGGAAGAGAACCTTATTTAGATAATCCGACTGCACTTACATTAAGCTTTTATTTCAAACCAACACATGGAAGACATGTACAGTGACAAACTCTGTGCTGTAGGCTACAATTCAGGCTACAATTCAGTTTCCTGTCCAAAACAGCTGACCACCTCCTAAAGAAACAGTGTTTTCAACAGTTTAACAGTTTATACACAGGGAATATTCCACCATCAATTACTCAGAGGAAACAACAACAAAAAAGACAAACAGGATTGAAATGTTTAAATAAAATAATTACACGAAAGGAATATGCAAGTATAGAAAGTTGAGCCATTAAAATAATAAATAAAAATAAGGAATTGTACAAGGGTCCAGAGTAAATTGTATTCAGACAGAAGTATATTGAGTTTCCTGTCACGGGGCTTTTTAAATACATTTGTTAGGAATAGAAATGCATTTTTTAGTTTATTCCACAATGGGGAAACTACGATGGCGCATTGCTTTAAACGCTGCTGCTGCGAGAAATTAAGGCATGACATTCTCTGCTTTCCTTTCGTGAAGGAAGGTCCGGTGTATCCTATGCTAAAGGAAATAAGATAGGAAGCACTGAAACATATTTTTGTGGTTGCAAGGGTGTGGCACAGCAACGGTTACAAGGTTCACCTGATCCTCATCATCCCATCAGTGCTCTGCTGTCACCCTCATCGCCAGATTGTGGGCTTTACCTCGTGTTAACTCTCTTTGCCACTCAGTCCAGCTTGTGTAGTTAACTGAGTTTTTTCCTTGTGTTTTTTGAGCCTTTCTCCTGTGCCCCCGTTTGCCTGTCCATTGCTGCTGCCTATTCATCCAAGTTACAGCTATGAACAAACACAATCTCTTCTAACTAATCAACAATCATTGTATCATTTTTGTCTATTCTGAATATATAATTCAGACATTATCAGTGTAGATTGGAAAAAGTATGTGGCTTGGCTAATAACATCAACAAAAACTAGATGGAGTCAGGAGCTGGCAAAGAAGCTGGCAGTCAATGAAACCAGATTGTGGTTGTACTCTGACTTAAAAACAAACAAACAAACAAAAAACACTCAGAAGTTTGTTACTCAAAAGAAGAATGTGCTGATATGAATCAGTTGTAGGGTGTCACTGAGTCATCTTTAAGAGTTCAGATATTCATCAGTCCACAGTCAAACTGTCTATAAATAGAGACAATGTGGTGCTGCAGCTACTTTCCTTTGAAGTGGGAGCCCAGCCAAGTTGACTCTAAAGGAACAAGACAGAATACTCAGTGAGGTAAATTAGAAGCCCAGAGTAACAGCTAAAGGCTTAAAGGAATCATTGGAGTTGGTTAACATCTCTATTTGTGAGTCTACCCTCCAAATTATGGTTTAGAATTAGGGGGAAATGAGGACTTGTGCAAAATAGTATATATCAGGGTAATTGGTGCCATCCTCCCACACCTTTCAAAATAATTGTGATTTTTATATGAATCCTTTTTAAAGACTTGATTCTGGGTCGGACTGAAAGTTACATAGAGTAGCCGCTAGGAAGAGCCATTATGCTAAGGAATCTACATATGGTTCAACTTGCTGGCTGCCTTCCCCCTTCATAACACTGCTCTGAGATGTCAGCTAATTATCCATAACAGTTATGACCATTTCCTCTCAGCTTCCATTATGAGCTCAGCTAATAGTGGGTCCAGGAATGTGACAAGACGCTAGTGTTTATTGCTGGTGGAACACACATACTGTAACACTGCTGGAATTACTTTCATCTGTGGACGCATTCATTTTTTGAAGTCTGAAATCAACATTTCCCAAACTTTTCTCAGCAGAGTTTTCCTTCTCAGTCAGCTGAGGAGAGCAGTGATGGCAGGAGCACCATGAGCCTTCCGGGGTACGTTGTCTTTCAGGATTCCCCTGTGTCTCCTCTTTGTAATAGCCCATGACATAAGCCATTGAATTTAGTTTTTTCCTCAAAAGTATTCCACAGTTTTCTCAGAGAAGTGTGGCTGTAACTGCAGTTTAAGTTAGACGCAAAAATGTAAACCTCACAGTGTATTTACAAGAAAATGAAATATAACTGTTTGCTTTGAATTCATCATTCTTGACTCACCACTCATGGAAACCATGTAAGTGATAAAGTTGTCATTTAGGACTCATTAGAATGTCATAAACAGCTCATTTATGATATTACATCAAAATTGTTTGTCAAATAGCCCATTTGTAAAATTAATCAAAGGTAAACTACAGAAGCACATTCTAAACAAGGACTTGAACCGAACAAATGAATATATTATTCAGCTGTAAGATTTTCTATAGACTGCATATGAGGTGAGAGGCAGTGAGGTGTAAAATCATTCAACCTGCACCTTCTCATTTGAAGGTTTTGAATACAGTCTACCCATGGCTGTACTCCACCATCAGTGACAACTAAGCCTTTTGAAATACAGCATTCCTGAGACACAATATGATCTGTACCATTGATGAAAGTGCACATTTCACACTATTCACTGGGAAATCTCATTATATACTTTAATTAGATATTTTCTCTGAACTGATTCACCCTCAGACTTGCCCGAATTGACTTTTTTTTCTCTAAAAAGATATCAAAGTGCATGAAAGATCAGAAACCTTCCCTGACGTGTGCCGTAAAGTTACAAAGTTTGAAAAATTCAGGGAAATCCATTAAAGACCTTTCAAAGAGTAAGTCATTAAGCTTCCATTTTACATTTCACTATTGTTGGGCCAAATTAAAGAGGGAAAAGCAGACATAAGTTAGGACTGCATGGCTTTAAACTTTAAATCCAAACTTTTGTGCTGAGGTACTTTAAAATCCATGTTAAATAAGGGTGGCTGACCACATTTGTTATCAGTGGGTAGAATAGGTGCTGCATTTTCTGTGTTAAGACAATGGAGGTACAAAGGTGTGGTTCAAGTTTGTGGTTTGTGGGTCACAAAACCATAGAACATTTCATCCACTGTAGAATATCAAAAGTGAACTCACTGTCATCCCACCATCCGACTGTCATAGCAGAAATCATGATGAATGGATGCAGAAAAACTATGTACAACTTTGTCTTAGAGCGCTGACCTGATAGGCCAGTTTGAACTGGAAAGGCGGGCTCTCAGGTTAAATATATGGTTACATATATTTTAGTGGAGTGCACACCTTCCACCACCTTCATCTTTATCCAGGTTGTTAATGTAATCAAATATAGTTGAAAATATTTTAACAAATTATTGTTTTTTTCTCAAGACAGGCTCTCCATTGCACTTAGCATTTAAACCTATTAAGGCACCACACCAACATGCCAAATCCCACACTGCTCAGGAAAACACACCCACAGGGTTCTGGTTGTTGAATCCTCTTTTGATGATGTCACTGGAATTACCTCTGTCTCTGTCATGTAATGCAGGGCTGCCAAGTTTTCTATCATCTCTCTCACTCGCAGAAGTTAATCAGCTCATCCTGTGGATGAAGCCCTGGCAGCGACTGAGTCCCAGCATACCCATCTGGTCCAAACTGTCCAACCAGCTGCTCCAATCACAATCATAGAAGAGCACAACAATCCACACTTAAAATGAAACCAGTAATCACAAAGGTTAAGGTGCTGACTTTAAGAACTAATTCTTTAATCTTTACATTCATCTTGGGTAAGTGTAGATAGATGATCATTGTCCCAATTCATCATACTACTACAAGGTCTGCACTAATAACTGTACATGCAAAATAAATCAAAATAAAAACCTTACATTTTCAGAAAAAAAGACAAAAAAGAAAGATCTAATTACAGTACTTTGTCATGCAATTACACCTAGCATCTCATATCCACAGTGACCATTTGTCTTATTTGAGGCATATTAATGCAGAAACTGCATTGTCATTACATATCCCCAGTGGGAAAATGTCATTCAGCAGTTTCCAGAGGTTCCTAAAGGAAATCTGGATATTTTTTTTTTATCTAATGAAACCATGTTTGACAGATATAACGTTTGTCTTTTGTGGTTCTTAAGGCTGTAGATGCATGCCCTTGTTGCCTCTGAGACTCCTATGAAAGATATTTTAATGAGGTTCACAAACTGTCAGCACTGTGTCTGGATAATTTAGATGAAGTATTAATGAACAAAGCATGAGATGCAAAAATGTTTTTCCACTTACATAATCAAATCAATACCCAGATTTGTACTGTAGCACTCTGAACATTTCAGCTTAAGAGAGTGTTTGAGAGCTGCTTCACATGCACATCCTACCATGTTTAAACCATGGCTGGAGTATTGTGTAGAACTCCTGACTAATTAACATTCTGGAAATGGCCTTCTGCATCTCCAAAGCTAAGTGCCATCAGAAATGAAAAGAAGAGAGTTTCTTCTGTTTCATTGACTCCAGCTCTCCAGTTGAAATGTCACAGTATTGACCCCATTCAGCTCCACCATGTAAGGAGGAAAAAAAAAAACAAAAAGAAACTAAAAACAAAACAAGGCAGTCTCAAACTAACTGCTCAGTTCTTCAAAGTATTTCACAGGAACTTCACATTTTAACCTTATTTCGATTCTGTGACCTTTTGCTGGACCTGTCACAGATTGGATCCAAGGAGATTGCTTCCTGAATTGAAATGTGTGACCATGTCAGAGCAGAGGCTTTTATTCCCCCTCTGTTCTCACGAGAGAAGGTTGGTTTGCTTTCATTTTATCTTTCTGCTCTTCAACTCTCAACTTGATCACCTTCAAATTTACATTCATATTGTATATGAATCAGAAAAAATGCTTTATCAAAGCCATGAGTATGAAAATTATCCTTTTTTTTTTTATTTATTTCTGGTTGTTGACTAGGCCCTAGTCACTAGGAGAAAGATCGCACAGAGGGACAGAGGATGCAACTCTCACTATGGTGGACCAAATAGCTAAACACAAAATATAGATTTATTAGCAATGGAAACAAGGGGTTTGTCACAACTAGCCACAGGACTAAAACAGAAGCCCAAGGCAGACTCAGTTTTGTGGTGAAGGGGAGGCCCCCTAACTAGTGGTCACCAGTGACTGAGCACTGAGACAACCCCAGGAATTTAGCTGCAGGACTGACAATATCTAGTTTTCCACCAGTGCTTAAAAAGTATTTGACACATATAAGTCATTTAAACTGAGCAGATTTAAAAAATATAATGGTCTGTAAAACTTGGCACATCGATGTCACTTAAATAGTGTCTAATCAATGAATACTTGCGGTGAGGTGATGTCTGTTGGTGATGGTGTGTGACAGAAACACAAAATATGATTTTGGACACTAAGATGAGCTGGAGATGAAATAGCTTTGTTACCATAGTAATTGAAGTTTAATTGTTTCCTAACTAGATGCACTGCTCCAGGAACTTGAAGAGACTGAGGTGCAGGTTATGGAGCCTCTGACTGCTTCCAGGCCACAAGAAGCGTAATGACAGCAGAGAGGTGTCTGGATCCAGATTGTAATAGATGCTGTGTTGAAAAGGCAGTGGTGGAGTGCAAGGAGTGCTTGCCTTCATCATTTCTTTGTGAGGACTGTGACTATTAAGTCAACAGCGATACTCCAGAAACTGCAGGTCAATGACCTCTGGTTTTTATGCACCTTTATCTCCTACAGTAGCGGTGCTGGTAAAGGACGGAGATTACTGCCATGATTCTCAAGGTAAAAACTATACAGTATATGTCTGTATTTTTTTCAAATAATGATTATGCTCTCCGTCAGCTTTGGATTTCCCTCACCTGGAGAACAGAATCCAGCCATTCCACCTTGTGGTACTCTATAGACCACCAGGCCCCTATTAACAATTTTTAGAAGAATTTGGAGACTTTATCTAAGGTCTTGTTACATATACTGATGAAATTCTAATTATGGGCGACTTTAACATTCACTTAAATTAGACCTGTGACCCTTTAAGTAAAGACTTTCTGGCACTTACTGATACTTTTGGGTTCACCCCAGCTGTACATGAACCTACTCACTGTAGTGGTGACACTCTTGACTTGATTCTTTTGCGTGGGACAGAGTTGTTTAATCTATTTCTCCTCTTATTTTTGTTATCTCAGACCACTTTCTCATAAAATTTGTAGCAACTTTAGCCTGTCCACCTAACATTGTTTCATACATATTTACCACTTGATACACTGGTCTCTCGACTTCAACTGCTCTTGGTGAGCGATTACCAGAGGTCCTGGCCCCCTTTCACTGCAAGAGGCTCTGTTGAAAATTATACAAGGGCCTTAAACCCAGCTCTGTTTAGTCTCCTTAATTCAGTTGCACCTCTCACCACCAAAGACAAACAGTCAAAGAGGTCTACACCCTGGTTCTTGATATTTCTCAGAAAACAAAACTGTATCAGTCAACGTAAATCACAGAAACATGAGATAGAGAACAGTAATAGAATCTAAAAATACATACATAAATACAAACATAAATTAAAAAATTGGATGATTTGATGTAGGCACGAAAGATACTCCCAACTGAAATACATTAGTTTGAAAGTTGTGGTGAAAGGCAAAAGAAAAAAAGGAAAATTTGTCTGTGGGCACGAATCAATAGATTAAATTTTGTGACCATTTCACATTCTGCAGTGAAACTGCCAGCCATCAGTATGGGTCCTGGCAGAGAAACTATTTTGGTTGACATGAAGGGTGTGTGGTCCTAAATAAAATGTAACCATGTCTTCATTTCAACATATCCCTGCATTTTACATTACAGCTTTGGATGTTACTTCTCATAATTTGATTTCTACTTTTTCACTAGGATAAAATGATGTCCCCTTCCCAGAGGTCAGCTGCAGCACCTATTTTACCCACTGGTGTCCTGGAGTGACAGATATCCAGCAGAGTGTGGCACCTGGCCCGCCACAGCAAGCATGGGCAATAGCAGAGTTTTCAATGTTGAAGTTTTCTGCTCATTTCAGGAGGTTAAGACTGCTGCACCAGGTAGTGCCAGAGTGGCATTTTGTCAGCTTCCTGACCAAAAGACCTTACACCATGGAAGAGTGAGCTAAAAAGTTGAGTAAGAGGCATTTTCTGGTTTCTATGAGAAAGTATTAAGAGCAATACTAGAAACAAAGTGTTGTTTGTTTTAAAACATGAACACAGCATTTAGTATTTGATACTTCCATATATTTCAAGAAGTGTATAAAGTAGGTCAGTGTATTTTCACCATAATGTTGTCTTAATTTATCTGGATGTTTGCCTTTATGCAGAATGGTAAAATCTGTGGAAATACTCTGAACAAGAGCTTTCTGGATTGGGCCATTTGCAGTTATGAAGTGGAGAAGCTGTGTAAGGAGCAGCCATTTTCTTACCCAGCTTGCAGCCGATACAGGTACACAGACTTGGAGAATAAAGCTTCTCGGGTGTGGTTTTAGTATTTTATTTAGTATTTTAGTTAGCACTTGAGTAGCTGAGCATGAGGATATATGGCATGTGCACACACTCCAAACACAATGGGAGATTTTGCAAGTTACAGAATTGTGAAGCTGGGGAGACAGTCTGGCAGTGAATGAGAGCCTGACTGTGATGTACCAATCAGTTAAGGTTTACACCTCAAATACACAACCTCAATGGACTTAGATGTTTACATGATTACAAGTAGCAGGGGGCTTGTGACTGTCATGACCCATCCCCTTAGTGAATTGTTATTTTTCTCTTGTGTTTCTAGTGGGGTCTTTGTCTTCCTGTTTTATTTTGTAGTTACCTCTCTGGTGTGTCTCTGGTGTTTTTACTTCCACCCTTTGTTCTGTTTCCCTCCTTTTTTCAGTCTCACCTGTGTCCCATTTGTAATCATCCCCCAAGTCTATATAGTCTTGTCTCTCCCCCTTTCAGTTGTTGGGTGGCACAGTGTGCAGTGGTTAGCATTGTGCCTCACAGCAAGAAAGTTCTAGGTTTACGCCGTGGTTCACCTGGGGTTTTTCTGTGTGCAGTTTGCATGTTCGTGCTGTGTGTGTGGATTCTCTAGCTTCCTCCCACAGTCCAAAGACATGCAGGTTAGGCTAACTGGTTACTCTAAATTGCCTGTAGATGTGAACGTGAGTGTGTATCAGTGAATTCCTGTTGTCAGCAATGAAAGTTTGTAAAACTAGCCAGAGTGAAACAGTCACTGCAGAGACTGCGGTCACTGCGGGTGTTGGTGGTGTTCCTCAGTTCTTCATTAGTGTGGCTCTGCACAAAATTAATCCACCTCCTCCTAATGCCTTTTGAAAATTTCATGCTGTTCTGCAAACTACTGCATCCAGGGAAGATGCATTTGCAGGGCGACAGCATAGCTAGCTAGCAAAACTTGTAATAACATTCAGCCAGGCAGGATAAGCTCTGATGTTAATGCAGTGCTACAGTCGCAGTGTTAGAGGCAGAGGCTGGATTTCTCTCAACCCCTGCAAATTACTCATAAAAAAGAAGATTAAAACCTATTGTTTTTACCTGTGAGTGTCCATTTCCTCCAGGTGAAAAAATCTATAATAGTGGAACATTTTATATAGCCATACCTCTCAGATGTAACATGCTGTATCAGCCATAGGATTCATGGCATTTTGACCATTAATATTCTGAGAGGTATTTCATGATGACGGAATCCTCGTATTAGATTCACTTTTTGTACCTTTTGGCACCATTTGGTCAAATTGAAATTACTGAGATATTATCCTTAACATATATTGCTCTTTCTATTCAGCTGCAGCTGCTGCTATTGATCTGTCCACAGCTACAGAGCAAGGACATGACAGTCATAGCAAAAGCCTCTATCATGGGGCAATGCAAAGCATGTCAAAGAAATCTGAGACATCTGTTTCAACTCACCTGTCCTCCTATCTTTAAAGGAAGTTACACATAGCCACATACACAAGAGTTGGCTTGTGACCTGTCCCCCCATCAAGCGTCTCATGAGAGACTATTTAGAACAGCAGGAGATGTTGTGTCTCCCCATCACTCCTGACTGCTCCCAGCTCCTGTGGTTGATGATACTGACAGCACTCATGTTGCTGTAAGGTAATCATAAATCTGCACAGTCCAACCACAGATACCACAGATTGAGTCATAGTAAAGGAACTGAATGCTTATGTCAGTATATTTTTCCTCTTTTAATGAATTTGCAATAAATTATAATATTCTCTTTTCACTTTGTCATTATGGGGTATTGATTGGAGATTGATGAGGGATTTTTTTTTTGCTGTTTTAGCTGCAATGTCACAAAATGTGAAAAAAATTAAGGGGTCTGAATACTTGACCCCTTCATTTTTTTTAGTACCAAGCAGACAAAAGTTAGGCATATAGTTAGCATCAGGCTAGTAGAGGTTAGCAAAGCAGGAGAGACTGGTAGATAATAAATGATTATATATTTAAAAAAAAACACCTGATGATTTAAGAATGAAGAAAACAATTTAATAAATCTACATGCTAAAAGAATGGAAATAAGAGGATAGCAGCAAGCAAAGCAATCTAAACAAGTTATCTGAAGCTTAGAAGGACTGACTGTATAGTTAGTGCACTGTTTGTAATCCTGCGGCCTTGGAAATAGCACAAAGACTGAATAAAATATGGGAGGGAGGTACCAAACAACAAGTTTTTAAAAAGCACTAGGAGTCCGAGGGAAGTCCACAATTGAAGGAGGGTGCTGGGCTGTTCTGAGTGAAGACTCAAAGACAGTGTAAAATCATGGATAAGCAAGATAAAAAAAAAAAAAAGTGTGTAGAGCCTTAGGAAGGAGTCCGAAGTGATCTTCAGTGTGTGTGCACACTATTTTGTCCATTTTGTTTGATGGGCAACACTCACCCAGCTGCTGGTCCAGACCGGGTGTTGGCTCCAGTAGGCTTGATGTTTGTTTGTCTCCTGTTTAGGCCATATTGGTATGTGTTGTGGTTTTCCTACCAACATTTAAATAAAAAAAACATAAATAAAAACAACAATAAAAACTACACAGTGAAAGGTTAAAAAAGGTACAGCTGTTTCAGTAAAAACTTGGCTAAAGTCAGTTTTTTCTGTGAATAAAGATAAAAAGGGCAAGAGAATTTTTATTTTTTGTTTATTACAGGTTGGGTACCGCAAAAGAGCTGTTAGGCTGCGTTTAATCCTAGAGGGACTCTGGTGTTTAATTTTCCCATCCCTAAAGCCTTGTGTCTCTGTCGTTGGCCCTCCATCCATGCCACGTCTATCTGCAGACCAGTGATGGACAAATGCTGTATGGGATGGATCTGAAAATGCTGAACCAAGTGAGTTTGCAGTCTGCCCTCCCCAGTAGTGTAAAGACGCTGTTTAAGTCTTGTCATTAAAGGTTGGCTCAATTCACCTGTATACATGAGATTACAGGAGTGGAATGTTATGCAGTAGATTAGACTTTGGGTTTCCAAGATGTTCCGTGATTGAGGCACCAGCTCCACCATGTGGGTTTAAAAGAAACTTTCTTGGCTTTAAGGCCCCGTGTTTTTCCCTGTATGGTCCTTTTTCCTGCCTGCAGAATCTAGCATATCAATTTTATCCACCATTTTAATAAGAATGTGGTTCCTTTATATTTTTTTAAGAGACAAAAGCTCTGCATACTTTGTTAAAAGTTCCCAGTTATTTTTATAAAGCAACATTTTGATCTACAGGAGCTCTTTGTCAGGCATTGTCAAATCTCCATCACAGAGCTGAACAGGCAATATATAGAGACTAGTACATTCATCACTCAGGTGATTGATTGAGAGTCAATCCACTAACAGGCTGGACCAATCAAACTGTGTGAAATACCACAGCTGAAAAATTGAGAGTGTAGATCACAGGTCACATAAATTTGTTGGGCAAAACTGCTGAATAGAGAAATACAATATTATCTACACACACAGAAAAAATACACACACACACGCATATATATATATATATATATATATATATATATATATATATAGATAGATAGATAGATAGATAGAGGTCTTTTGACAGCATGTTGTTTTTCCTATGTAAAACAAGCCACAGGGACATTTGATCACATAAATGAGATTTTTTGTGTTACAACTAATGATTACCTTGATACTTTGAAATCATTATTAGCACAGTGTGCAAATCTTTTGTCTTGATTTTTGCCTCTAGTTCAACTCTTTGATCTGGCACCTGTGAACATTTTTTGAATGTGCTTGCTCTACACTTTGCTTTAACACCTGGACCTCATCCGGCTGAAACATCGACAACATATATTAAGGGTAGGAATTATTGTGGGGGGCCCACCCCCACCATCACTTCACTGGCCCTGGAAGGCTTGGCTATGTAGAAAGATTTACTGTTAGCTGTGTGTTTGTTTATGGATTGTGCATCTACCCTGATGTGTCCCTTGCTCTTATTTCTCCTATCCATGATTGGTCTCCAAGTTCTACAAAGTTGTCCTCGGATGAGGAAGCAGGTGGATTTTGTACTCCCCTTTGGATCGCCTGGTCCTGACCCTGTCTGGGGAGAGGGGAAGGGCAAAGGAAAACTGCGGAGGTGACAGCGGTTCCTGTCCCATTGATCACCTGGACTATGGGAAAGAGGGGCAGCAGCAAGACCCCTTCCACCAAGCCCATTAGGGGTGTCAACTTAGAGTTCTCTCTCCTGTTGCTCTCTTATATTGAGTTTTGTTTGCCCTTGATGGAGAGACTTATGGTAAGTTACTGTTTGTTGTGGTTGTGGTCAGGGTGGGAACTCGTCCTCATCCTTCAAACTCAGTACTGAGAGGGGTAACCCCCCCCCCGCCTAAATCGTCAGCTGGGTCAGTCTTGCCTCATAGCATGTTCTGGCCCAGCCGACACCAATTTGAAAGGTACAGTAGCTCAGAATAGTGTTGAGGTAATGGTCTTGGAGGATGGTGAGATTGTTTAGCATCTAATCCTCTGTGTTTTTGCCAACAGCTGTCCTACTCTCCTCAGTAGGTAAGGATTAAAAAAAGCAGTAAGTTTGATTAAATGCTTACCACCCAACCCCACCCTCCACCTTGTATAGCTTGTATTAGTTTGAAGTAATTCTTGGCCAGTTTGTGTAGTGTGTTCACTAAGGGCCTGCTGGAAGTTTTTTTTTCCTTTTATTCCCTTTTCTAATTCTGCTGTGTTTCCCTTTTAGGTGTGTGAGTAATATCCCTGTTTCTATCCCTATCCTGTTGAATTGCTGCACTCCTTGCTGCTTGGCTGGAGTGGGCCGCCTGGAATCTGGGAAGAAAAAGACATTGACATCAGTGTTGAGACCTACTTGTTGCCTGGTGTGTATGCCCACATGCCACAAAATAAATGTATAGTTAGATAGATAGATAGACAGATATAAAAAAGTGCTGGTGCTGCTCTGAGTCCAAGGGCCATAGGTGCTCGGTATGGTACGGTAAGCGCCTCTGAGAATCACAAGATTAAGGATGGAAGCAGGGTGAGTAATTTTCTCTAAGATATTTCATGCTACCATATTTTCTGAAAATGCCATAAGATCCTGATGGATCTGAGGGAGTCTAAGGTGGAAGTGTTTGTTGTTGTTTTGTACTTGAACAATAGCGGCAAAACAATACATAACAGAAAAATGAACAGAGATAGAGTATGCTTTGGGTTTGCAGGGAGATGTTTTCTATGATTGAGGCACCAGCTCCCCCATGTGGGTTAAAAAGGAACTTTCTTGGCTTGAAGGCCCAAAGTTTTTCCCTGTTTGGTCCTTTTTCCTGCTTGCAGAATCTAGCATAACAGTTTTAGAGCCCTTTAATAACAATGTGGGGGTTCCTTTGTAGTTTCAAAAGGGCTTTTCTCTCCTCCAAAATGAGAGGATTTTCCCTCTGTGTAGGAGGCAGGTAGGAATCCAAGCACTGCAAAACACAGTAGATGAGTGCTTTAGCAACTGGGACTAATCTGGCTGAACGTTGACAGGCTCAGGATGTTGGATCTGGCATCCTAGAAGAGGTCATCCAGGGCCTCGGGGCCAAAGAAAAAGAAAGTAGAATTAACGGTTTGTGTGGACTGATTCTGTGTTTTATGTCTCTGCAGACTTGTTTGTACAATATGGTATCATGTAGAGAACTATGGTTTTGCTATGGGAGAAATGAGTTAATGGGGTTGAGTCCGTTTATGCCAGACAACAATAGAATAGGTGGTCTTGTTTTGAGGTGGAATAGTGACAGTTGAAATATGAATCTGAATATGATTTGGAGTTTAGGCTTGAGTCGGCGTAGGGTGAGGATCATGGTTAGGGTCCAGGAGAGAGTCAGGGTTAACCATTAGTCTTATCCTAAAAGATGTTGCTGCTGTAAGGGCTAAGACATCCCCCAAAAAAAGATCCATCCAGAAAAAAACATCAGTTGAGCATTACCTCGGTCGAACAGTGAAACCTGCAGACAAATTCATCAAACACAACAATTTGCATGCAAAAAGGCAATGCAATAAAAGGAAGGGGAGAAGGGGAGGAAAAGGAAAACACAAAAATCCAAGCATGCTTTAAATGCCATACATAAATATTTTCCTGCCCTATAGAAACACACACAAAAACAAAACCTACATGGCAGGAAATGTTTAATATGCTACATAGGTAATAAAATAGCAAATAAAAAAGTCTGTGAGGTAATATTTTTTTATCTTGTGTGCAAAAAATATCTTGTGTGAACCACTGAACCTCACCTACCTGTCAACCTACTCTAACACTTAATATTACATCAACATGGATTCACTGAGTTATGCTACAGTTTGAGACCCATTTTTTTCTATTGCAGTTAGCTTCCTTCCTTGATCAGACAACCAACTTCCAGCCACTAGCCTTCAGTAAAGCCCTTAAATGGGCCAAGCTAGATATGGCCGCTGACTCACCAACAGCTCTATAGACACTCTCAAATCCATGGTACTTCAGGGCTAACCGTGAACTCCCCCACAGGGTGTAGAATTGTCTCTACTCCATCACAGCCTAAGCAGGCTGAGCAGATTCCACCGCCTCGTCCATCCACGGGCTTAATCTCAACAGGGAGTCTGGGAACAGTGGCCAAGCCATAGGAATCAGCCTACTCACAATGACAATAATCATAACAACACCACAAATAGTCCTACGCTTCAGCAGCTGAAGTTCAGTAACATCACAGTAACAGCTCAGTTAAATGGCCTATCTACATCCACTGACACTCTACCACCACCTAATGACAGACCGTGGAAAGTACAACTACAATCCCCAGACCTGAGCTGTTGTAGTCCATCATGCCTTTCCTCACCTGTGAAGCCTTATGAGCAGACTGACCCCACACTAGTACAGGCCCAGATCGAGAAGAAATCTACAGTCCACCCCTCTCAGCTTCCTCCCAGTTCTGCCGTGACATCGACCTCTTCTGATAGCAGCAACACAGCAGACAATGGGGCCTCCTCAGAAGCCCCTCTGGCCTCCCCTATTTCTCCCCTTCCGGGGACCTGAAGGTCACAGTCACGAAGCTACACACCACAACATACAGCGATGTAGCAGTAGCAGGTATAGACTCATTCTCTCCTACTTCCTCACTTTTTCGACCCTCTGTCACAAACCCCTCCACCACATTAAGATGGTGATTCTCAGAGGGGACATTTCTACCTTGTGATGGAAAAACACTGCAATGCCACAGTGTCCAATTCAGGTGATTCAAAGAATTCACAGGGTAATGTGTGCATTGTATTTGGAAACCTCTTTCTAAGTGCTGTTGCATAGATGCTCAATGTTCATGATGGGTAATTAATTCATAATGCATTTCATAATTTCAAGTAATTAATAAATCAGCACTTAAATAATTTGTATTTCATGATAGGTTATAATTTAAATCTGAGTTGATTTGATGCATAGTTAATTGATTTGTTCCAGATAGAATGGAGTAAGACATGAAATAGTGCGTGAATGAACTATGTGCTGTCGCATTTGGCAGAACTAACAGGAGTAAGGTCTCTCTTACCCATGAACTGCACATGAGCATATACCTCTTACGAGGCTCAAGTGTTAGCATCAAAGTATGGAGTTCCATTTGTGCCAAAAATATGTCTTTGTGCTATGTTTATATCTATGTCTGTGTATATGTCTATGTTTTTGTCTATGTATATGTCTGTTTTTTTTCTTTGTTTATGTCTTAGTCAATGTGCACACTGTCTATGTTTAATTCAACTTTAAACTGCACTAGCTATTTATTAGCCAGCGAGTGCTAATGTTAGCCAGCTAGCTAACTTATCACAAGACACACTGAAAGTCATTCAGTTGTGTGAATGCAGCTCACTTACCAAGCATTTTACTTTAAAAGCAGCGCTAATTGTTTATTGTGTAGTTTTTTTACAAAGCAGAGAACAAGTCCCTTTAATTGAATATGTGAATATATCAGGTGTGAGGCTATGCGAGACTTCCCTGTCCATATCCTGTTTATTACTGTATTATAGTATATATTACTCACTAGGATTTCATCAGGTCAAAACTTGAGAGTTGAAAGTTTTTTGATTTTACTTTTTAGAAAGTTTAGTCTCAAACAGTGAAATTCAAGTTAAGAATGAAGCGCACATTTCTGTGACTGAGGTCTGACCCAATTAAAAGTCTGAATTGGGATGGCAGCAATTAATCTTAATCTGACAGGTAACTCCAGCACTAAGATAAATTCAGCAAAAGTATAATTTTTCAGCACCCATGCCC
>NW_026118109.1:25000-33441 GCF_001640805.2 Lates calcarifer
TGCTGGAGTGTCTGCCTTGATATGCCTTGATGATTCACACCAGTTGAGCTCAGTTCTGCCAGAATAGCCTTTGTAGTAATTCTTAGACTGATCTGGATTTGTTGCTGAATCTTTCTAGCGAGCTGAGTTGACACTGTTGCCCTCCAACCCAATCCTTGGAGAGTTTTCACAGTGTTAAACTTTTTGACAATACTTTGTATGGTTGAAACTGGCACTTTAAATTGCTTGGCAGTTTTTTTGGTATCCTTTCTCTTACTTTTGGGCATCAATACTCCTTGCTTGCTAATTCCCACTGTGCTCTTTGGTCTTTGGCATGATAGCTCCTGTGTTGATTCCAAAATGGCTGACAAACTTATATAGGGCAGAAAACTGGTCTTGAACATTTGAGAAACATTTACAATGCTATTTAACATATTTCTGCCAAAGAAAACATAGTTTGTTGTAACATTTCATGGTTAGTTGTCATGATTACAAGAGATAAAATAAGATAAGATTCTCCTTTATTAGTCCCACACAATTTACATTGTTACAGTAGGACCTGCGATACCTCTCCTTCACACACTTTGGGTGAAGCAGCCTATCGCTGAAGGAGCTGCTCAGTGCTGTCAGACTGTCCTGCATGGGGTGGAACTTGTTGTCTATAAGGGATGATAACTTTTGCCATCCTCCTCCTCTCTCCCACCACTTCCACCGGGTCAAGAGGGCACCCCAGGACAGAGCTGGCCCTCTTGATCAAAACACAGCGTCCCTGTGTGGCTGTTTTGATCAAGAAGGGTATGAATACATTTGGACGTAGTGATTTTTTGTTATCACGCTCTAAAAGATGTTTATTTGTGTAGTAATTCAAAATTAAATGGTATGTGGCTGTAGACCTTCTTATATGACTTGGACTTAGACTTAGACAGACTTTTATTGTCATTCAGTATACAGCAAGTGTATACAGAATAAAATTTCGTTTGCATAGGTCTCAGTTTTCCAGTTTCAGTGCAGTGCAAATGTATATGCAAAAATTCTGCAAGCAGAATTGGAATGGGAATATATATACATAAATCTTAAATATGTACAGCAGGATTTACAGCAGTATAGATTAAATATTAAATATTTGAATATGAGTCCAGCAGCTCTGAGTATATACAGACAGAAGTGAATTTTTATTTTTTATTTTCTTTTGTTTAAAAGTCTGATGGCTTGGGGGACAAAGCTGTTATAGAACCTGGTGGTCCTACACCGAATGCTGCGGAACCTCTTTCCAGAGGCCAGCAGGGTAAACAGTCCATGATGGTGGTGAGAGGAGTCACTGCAGATCTTCCTGGTCCGCGACACGCAGCGGTTCTGTGCAACGTCCTGGATGGAGGGGAGAGAAGTCCCAATGATTCTCTCTGCTGTCCTCACCACTCTCCTTACATCCTTCCAGTCTGAGGCACTACAGCCTCCACACCACACAGAGATACAGCTGGTCAGGATGCTCTCTATGGTGCTTCTGTAGAATGTGGTGAAGATGGGTGGGGGCAGGTGGGCTTGTCTCATCCTCCGCAGGAAGTACATCCACTGCTGTGCCCTCTTCACCAGTGATGCAGTGTTTACGGACCAGGTGAGGTCGTCTGTGATGTGCACCCCCAGGAACTTTGTGCTGCTGACCACCTCCACGGTTTTGTTGTTGATGAGTAGTAGAGCATGGCTGGGCTGGTTCTTCCTGAAGGGGTCCCAGTTTGTCTACCAGGTGTTGTGGGATGATGGTGTTGAAGTTGAAGATGGTATAATCAACCTGTCCCATTTGTTTTGTGGAGAGCTACTGTATAGATTAGAAAAATCAAAAACTCCATAAAATTGACAGGGGTATGAATAATTTTGGGTTTAACTGTACCTAAACTGGTTTTATAGCTTTCAAATTGACTTCTCAAGGTGTTTTAATCTAAATTGAACCTTTTTTGTTAAAAAAAAATTATACAAAATATTACAAATTCACATTTTGAAAATAGGTGTGGAATGGCTGTCTCATTTTTGTGAAGCTTATTTTTCTTCAGATTAGGTTTATGTATGGTAACCCAGTATAACATGTATGACATCTCTGGGAATCATTTTAGAATCTTCATATGTCAAATTGATGGACTGTCCTCTAAATTACCTCTAAATTACTGTGGTGTTCTTTTTATTTCTCTCTGTGAATGACAGGACCTGAGTGTAGCCTTTTATAGGCACCTGGTGCAGGAGCCTGTGTGCGGAGGAGAGTCAGACAGGTTCAAAGTTCATCTCCTGGGCTTCGATCTGGACAAGGCTCTCATTCAGAGGGCTCAGCAGACCAACCCTCTGCCCAGCAGCATCTCCTTCATCCCCCTGGACATCACTACAGATGCTGACCGGCTTCAGGATTACCTCAACCAGCACGGCTGCTCCCGCTTCCACCTGTGTTTGTGCCTGGCTGTCACCATGTGGGTCCATTTAAACCACGGAGACTCTGGCCTGCTGCAGCTTCTCTCTCGCCTGGCCTCCATTAGCCAGTACCTCCTGTTGGAGGCCCAGCCCTGGAAGTGTTACCGCTCTGCGGCCCGCCGGCTGAGGAAACTTGGCCGCTCAGACTTTGACCACTTCAAGACACTGAAGATTCGCGGGGACATAGCAGAGCACGCCAGGATGCACCTGGAGAGAGACTGTGGCATGGAGCTCATGCAGAGCTTTGGCAGCACCACGTGGGACCGAAAACTGCTGCTCTTCAGAAGGAGATGAGACGGAGTGACAGTGTCCTGCTACACAGGAGCTGCAGGTAGATGATCAGAAAGACAAAACCAAATAGACACGTGTGGAGAATGGGAGGAAATAGGATTGAATTAGTTGATTAACATTACTCAGTATCTGGATAATCAATTTATTGTAAAATAATGTTCAAAGCAAAAAGGTCAAAGATCCACTAGTTCCAGCTTCTGAAATACTCAATTTTTCTAATTTATTTTTGTCTTAAGTGTATTCTTAGGTTTTGTGCTCTTGGTTTGGCATGTTATTGGTCCAGCTATTAGCAGATTGTTCTAATTTGTAACAATTAGGGCAGCAGCTTGCAATTTTGTAGTCTCTGTGTCACAAAGTAGTGAAAAATATCTAGTTTTCAAGAGCCTGAGGTGACGTCTTGTCTGACCAACAGCCCAAAACCCAAAGATATTCAGTCTGTACTGATTGCAGCTTGAGGAAAGGAGAACTGGTCACTGTAGCACATTTAAATTTAGATGTTGTGGCTGAACCTTGTAATACATTTTGTCGTCCATTTAAAAAAAAAAAAAAAAAACAGTTAACTGTAATTTATCTGCCCTAAACTGTGATAGTTTGTAGTAATTAAAATATTTGCCCAGCTACAGAACTGCTACATTTTATAATATGCAATCAGCGTCATGCTTTTTGAATGATAAAGCATAATTTTTCATTATGAAGCAGTTATTCCCTTCTGTATCAGAGCTGAGTGAACCATAGTAGTTCAATAATACAAAACCAGAAAACAAAAACTTAAGCACAGCATCTAATTTTCATCATTTTAATTACAGAATACTAAAAATAACATTACATAAAATGTCTTTTTAAAAGAAACCATTGAATATTACAAAGGTTGTAAATTTTGTAAAGTTAGGATATAAAATCTTTGAACAGTGGTGCATAATTGAAAAGAAAAATAATTTTCATAAAATGTATATATTAACTGTTCTACTACATAAAAAATGAGATGGACACAAATTGCAGACAGATGAGATGAGCAGACACCGCCATTAACGCAGTGATCTCTCCTTTCGAAGGAAGAAAGACTTTTGAGATGCACAGCACACACCACAATCAGCTTAAGTTCTCAAGTTATGTCTATGTTCAAAAAAAAAAAAAAAAAGAGGTGGGAGGTGGGGTTACCATTTACAACAGAGGAGAACAAACAAGCTCAAGAGACTACAAAAAGTGACTTGGTGACTGCTCCCAATATTCACACATCTCAATGGGTCATAACCCGACTAAACTGGCCTTGGTTTCATTAACACATACCTTTCCACAGGTTTAAGCTGTACAAAGATGAGTAGCAACATTTTTGAGACACCTCATACTTAAATCATTCCACCAAGACAGGGAAATAATGGTCAGCTGTCTTTCAGTCTCCTAACACAGCCATTCCTATATCCTACTGTACAACTGGTCGGTCAGATCCACTGAAAGCTACCATGGTCACATAATTCATGTCAGGAGGTCAACCTTAAGGAACTGGAATAGACTATACACAAAGGGAGGGTGGGTGGGGTGGGTTCATGCATAATCCAACAGTGTGCTAGCTTTCTTCCTCCTCTCTCTGAGTTTTACGTCACCCTGTGGTACATCATCGTGAGCCCTTGTTAAGATGTTTCAGTCAACACCACAGAATCACTCAAGAAATAGAATCACCAATCAACAACATTCAGAGCCTGTTTGAACCGCAGATGTCCCTCTACATGTATGACACACTGGCCAGTCATGTCCACACAGAGGTATTTCATTTATTTGTCTCCTGCCGTTTTGGGAAACGCGTTGTGTCACATTTTTGGTAAACAGACACAGATTTTTGTAGAAGGGGAGGAGGGCAATTAACAGTTCATTAAGGTGTTTTTAGAAATGTCAAAGATATGGTTTTAATCAAGAGTTATGCTGAGTGGCAGAATCAGTTTCTTCTGTGCAGTAGTAGTGGTTTCAGTGGCCCATGAAGCCCAGGTGGAGAAATGCAAAGAGAAAGAGTGAAGAAGAGAAGGTAGAAGGGGAAACAGACAACAACCCAGAGGACATCTCAGAAGACAGAGGACGTCTGAGACAAGAGGCATTTGGGAGGAAATGAGGCGAGAGACACCAGCAGAGCTACATGGGTTTGGCTGGTCCGTTGCTCAGACAGCTGTAGTTTTTTTTTTTTTTTCTTTTTTTTCACCAGGGATCCAGGAGCTGCTGCTTATCATTGTAAGCTGATAATGCTGTTTAGGTTCAGATGAGTCCCCCTGAGTTAGTGCACACATCAGAGTCAGGCAGGCCTCGCCCGCTTGTTCGTTAAGAAATCCTCAAAAAGAAGCAATAAGGAATTTAAAAAAAAAAAAAAAAAAAAAAAATTCAATTCATCAAATTCATATCAAGCTTACAGTTAGCTTTGGAGAAAGAAAGCCCGTTGTAGTTTTACAAGTCCATGACTGGGGAAAGATTGAGTCAATGTTGTTAGTGTGGAGCGTGACAAAAAGTTCAGGCGAAAAATATGGCAGCTTCCACAAAGTAGTGCCACCAGCCTCTGAGTCCTGCTCATTTCCTGAAAACTCTGAAAAGTATGCATTTTTTTGTTGTTGTGATGTAATGTGCGCTATGTAGTGCCCAACCAGAGACTGGGTTTGTTTGAGCATGCTCATACTTTTATACTGAAATCTGAACATCTGACATGATTCTCAAGTGGTCGTTGGTGCAGGTCTGCCCAGCAGGCGAGTGGTTGGGGGGGGGGTCTGGTTGGGTGCTGGTGTTGCAGGTTATACTGACTGCACGTCAGTCAGACAGACAGGTAGGTAGACAGGCAGGTGAGCTGTTAACTGGAGGTGGGCGCTGAGGCTAGATCAAAGGAGCCGTGTCCATCAGGGCTTTGTTGGGGTCCAGGCTGGCAAAGAAGCGGACGTCCCGGTCCTTGTCGGACTGCAAAGCCATGACAGTCTCCTCCAGCTCGTCAGAGTAGGCGCAACCTGGCTCCTTGAAGTACGCTGTGAATCAAGTACATGACTCTGTTAGTTAAAGTAAAAAAAAAAAAAAACATAAAACAAGCTACAGCAAGAGAAAAGGGGGCAAAGCATGAAATAACACAATATTCCTCTTAAAAATGAAAAATTCACTTTCTTGCCCAGAGTTTGATTAGACAACTGATACTGCTCTCATGACTGTGTGTTAAGTATGAACCTAGAACTAGGAGATGATTAGCTTTTCTTAGCATAAAGACCAGAGGCACAGGGAAACACGTACCAACAAATCTGAGCGTAATACCCATAGTGTAACTATTACTCTACATCAGTCGCAAAGTTCATTGGTATTTTACCTTTTTCCATGACACTCTGTCGCAGAGCCTTGGCCACCAGCACACGGACATTAGCCACTGGGTCTGAGGACAGGCTGAGCAGGCTGGGCAGGAGATGCTGGCTGAACTGCTCCATGGGCATACAGTCCTCCTCCACTATGGCCTGAAATATAAGGAAACATTAAAGAATGTCACTCAGATGGGCTGGTGTGACTGGCTACTATTTTCACGCATGCTAGAATAGATAAAAATCATCTCATCAAACAGAGAAGTTGTCAAACAGGCTCATGAACAGTGTCTTCCACAGTCATGTTCTTATCTGTCATCAGGTTGTCTAATGTGGTTATTGCATAAAGTAACAGTCAGTTGCGTTTTGTCTGTACTTATATACTGTACTGTATTTAGCAATACCATAGGATAGCATTGAGAATCACCCAAAAAACAAAATCAACTTTTACTTTTACTTGTGACAAGGGTTAGGGTTTAAATCCAGAACCTTAAACCTCAAATTTTTTTAGTAAGAAATTCAGTGGAAATGGAATTTCAAGATCTATAAATGAATATTTAATTAGTGTGACTTTATGTATATTTGCCAGCAGTAGCTTGGACAACAATCAGACAGCTGTCTGTAGAGTTGAAGAACAGGAAGGGCAACGATGCAGGAGCCACTGTTCTACTATTACGTGCAAAAGAAGCCAGATATACACAACATACCTGGCAGATGAAGGCAAAGGCCTGCCTCCCCACCCACTTAGGACAGTGGCAGAACCTGACGGTGAGCTCGTTGATAAAGTTCAGGCCTAGATCATCAGCACCACATGCATACAGCTTTTGGAGAATCTCTACAACCTGAAAAAAACAACATATCAGCAGTTTACAAATGTAGGTGTATTAGACCTGTGAAAAGGGGTAAAATTGCTGTTAAATTTGCCTTCAAAGTTGTTGGCAATTTGACTCTGAACCTGATGTACATTTTTCAGACACTGGGATTGTTCGTGCAGTCTGTCTAAACAAAATATAAGCAAAAATATGAGATAAGATGGTGAGATTCTGTCTGCAGTAGGTACAGTGAAAGCTGCATTGACTGGAAACTTTACCCTGCATTTAAAGGAATAACATTTTAGTAAATATGCTTTTTGTCTTTATTGGCAAGAGTTTGTTGAGAAGATACAATTGGCAGTAAATATGAAGCTAATGCCAGCAGTCTGCTAGCTCAGCTCAGCATTAAGACTGGAAACAAGCAGCTAGCCTGGCTCTGTCCAAAGGTAACAAAATCTGCCTATCAACACCCCTTAAGCTCAGTAACTGCATCTCATTTGTTTAATCCATGCAGTGCAAAAAGTGTAAAAATGACATGTTGTGGTTTAATGGTTGGTAATGTGCCTGACTATTTCTTGGAGGGCTGTGGTATCTTCCTGGAGTCTGGGAGAATATAACACAAATCAAATAATGTGTTAATGTGTGAGTATTTCTTGTCAAGGAAACAAATAAGAGGGTTGAACAAAACGACAGTGTTCCTTAAACAAATGAGAACTCAGCAGTTGTACAAGTGCCCTCTAAGTGACTAGGTAACTACTTTCTGGTGTCCTTGAAGCCAAGATAAGATAATCAAATACAGCCATCTGTCAGGGCATTACTTATCTCCTAACAACATGTACTGAACATCATCCATTAGTGGATTCATTTCCCTTTTGTTTCATTTCCTTTAGATTTCCAGTGTTTTTGCCAATTCCAACCATCTGTCAAAAAACTGCTAACGTTTTTCCTCACCAGATGTAACCTACACCAACAAAACAAACCCAAACTCAAATCATACAATCTACCGTAGAACTTACCAGTTTGTATGAGATCCACCTGACCTCTGAGACTTTGTCTGAGCACAGTGTGAGTGCTATCTGTCTGAGGTAGTCATACACATCGTAGTGGCTGTACAACTCTATGATCAAGATCAGCTGCCTGGAAGGAGACAGACAGGGAGAGCACAAAGTTTACTAGTGGTTTGACTAGTATGATACAGTAAATACAAACACCCAAAATGAAATAAACCACAATTTAAAATAGGCTATTGTGGATAGAAGTTAACAAATTAACTCTTAAGTTGATACTAACTGACAGTAAATTGACTGCAGAATCAAATCTAACCAATACACAATGTTACAGGAGAGGAATTCAGCCCTGCCCTACAATCTTTGAGTAGGACACTGATTGGAAGTCAGTCTGGGTAAGACTGTCCAGTCTAAAAATACAAATGTAATTATTTTCAAATTCCTTCCTGACTGAAAGAGAAAAAGGAGACACATACTCTGCCAGCTCGTATCTGAATCTCCAGTTGCGACTGTTGTCCGTCACCATGAATTCCTGCAGCTGGTACAGATATTCTCTCCTCTTGTCTGCGTGCAGCAGCTGCAAAAGAATATGAACC
>NW_026118110.1:0-27521 GCF_001640805.2 Lates calcarifer
AGAAAATCACCACTAACAAGGGCATCAATTGTGCTATGACCCCCTCCCCTCTGACTGTATCTAGGTGGCCTTTGTTCTGACCTGGTCATGAAGCTCAGGCACTCCTGTGTTCCTGTAGCTGACTGGATCTGACCCTCCTCCTGGTTCTGTTTGGTCAGCTCACCCAACACAGGGCTCACCCCCAGCACCAGCAGAGCACAGCGGTGGATAACTGAGTTACAGGCTGCTGTGTACAGGTCCTGGCCCTGTGAGACCAGTACTGCCCCTCCTCCCCTCCTGAGACAGAATGGCGTCTTCCTCTCCACCACCTCCACCTCCTCCTCCTCCACTCCTGGAAACAGAGCTGGAGCCCAGGCCTGTGCTGCTGCTGGCCCGTTCTCTGTCCCGACTGCGAGCTACCTCCCGTGCTGAGAGGAAACATTGAAAGATTTCTGTGTTGTGCGATATGCACAGACACGCGCACACACAAAACACACAAGATGCTGGGTTAGAGGACAAGCAGCAGCCACATAATTCACGCAAGGTTTACTAGAGTGCAAAGTTTGAAACCAAAGCTCATGCAAATGCAACACAACAAAAAGTCTCTGACACGGTCTCATTTATCTACGCATATCCGAGTCGAACTGAAAATTTTATTTTACAACTGGACATTTTCCCCAATGTGTCGGTGTGAGGCCTTCTCACTACTTCAAGTCAGAAGCCAAATTTAGCAACATTACACATGCTAATCGTGACATGCTATGAAATAACAACATATTAGGGACATGTTTCATTTCCATGAAACTGACTAAATGCTTCACACTTCTTTGGTGACAGTGGCTCTCGACAGCTACATAAATTTCACTACAAACAGTAAAAGAAATGTAAATGTAAATAATAATAATAATAATAATAATAAATCACTTACCTGGCTGTACGGCTTTGTCATTTTGAAAATATGTATATCATATATAAATAAATATAGTAATATTAATATGAACTGAATAAACTTGCCTTTCAGCAGAACTAAACCAATATGAAACAACCTCCGACCAGATACAGTGCCAACCAAGCATCATTTACCATTTCCACTAGTTTAATAGTTATAGTCATAAAGCAGAGATGTGAATGAATGGAGCAGGCAGAATAACAAAAAATGAACTGAAAAATACATGTATTAAATTATACATCTAATGCTCCTGATGATTTGCACACTGAAAGCATAAAAACAAACAACTACGGACAGATGTACGTACTTCCAGCTGTCATTACTTCATGTTCCCTGTCCTCCTCTTCATCATCTTGCTCCTGATGGCCCTCTTCTCTCTCACGGTCGGCCCTCTCTTCCAGCTCTGCCTCCTCATCAATGGTACGTGTGAATGAGTGCTCCTGAGGGTCCATGTCAAGAGAGTCCTGATTGTCTGAAATCTGACAAAGTGAAACCAAAATGGCATCTGTAAGTGAATGTGAAAATCTTTCTTGTTTTGCAGAGAAAGCATCTAATTAGAGCTGGTAAATACATAATAAATGTGAATGAAAATGTGCATGTGTGTATGTAACTTCTGTTTACTCACTCTCCTCTCACGTGATGATGATCGGGTCTGGATGAAATCCATATTCTTGCAGGCCAGCAGACGGTTTCGTACCTTGTAAACACTGCGATAGACCTCTGCAAGGGACTTCGATGGTTGGTACCTGACGTGGAAGTAAAAATATACTTAATGTGACATTTAATTTAGGCCAGTTCTATCAATTAGCATGGAACATTTAACACAACATATCACATATATCATGTTACAGTACCTGCCCTCTCCACAGGCTTGGCCAATCAGCCCTGTGTGCTTTAATAAGGCTGCCAACACAAACCTGGACACAGTGTCTAACAGGGACTCATTACTGAGAGAAGCATTGTCCCAGTCTGCAACAGAAGATACAGCACAGTCAGTACACTGTCAAGCTAATTACTCCAGCACAGAGACAATGAAATACACTGTATGCCCTGTCCAGTGGCAGACCTTTGCTGATGGCATAGTCCTGCATGTTGATCCACAGGCTGTTGGCAGGTTCTTTAGAGGAACCCAGGGCCAAATCCACCAAGACACTTAAGTCAGGACGCAGTGTGCAGTCAAAGGGCTTCTGCTCTTCATTACCAGACAGAGCTGCCTCCAACAAAGAGCTGATGCAGGTGTCTGAGGGAACAAACATGCATCATCTCAACAAGTCACAGAGGAAACAACAAATGAATGATGGAATAAAAGGGCATAAGGAAAAACACATCCATCTCCATAAGTCAACTGAACATGAGCCTTGTGAGTCAGTCCTGGCACAATATATCCTGCTGGAATTTAGGTCCTCCCTACCGAGCTGTGGGATGTCCATCTCCAGGCCGTTGCTGAAGAGAGGTGTTTTGAGCCAATAAGCAGTATCCTGTTCCTCCAGTGAGGTAGGAGCTCCCTGCAGCATCCCACCGAGGCATCGGCCGACCAGCAAGGCAACCGTCCTCTCCAGGTCCACAAGCCACACCCAGGACAGGGCTGGCTGAGGCAGTGACATTCCTGAGGCTGGCTCAGCAAAGTCAGACGTACCTGGAAGGTTAGAAAAGGGGACAGCATAAATATAACAATATCCAAAAGAGATACCTTTTGAGGGATGATGTCAGGAATGATGAAAATGAAATTTAGTGGACTCGTTTAACAGCCTCTAAGCAGCTGGTAGAACTCACACTGTCTGCATCGCTCTGACCTCCATTTTCATTAAGTATCTAATTCCACAGTTAGTTTTATGGTTTGGTCATTTCAAGTCCAGATTTGATTATTAAGTTTACAGCCTGTTGCTCTGTTGCTCCTGCAGTGCTCTGCATGTGAATTCACAAGGAAATTACAGATGCGATCATCTACCACTTAGCCAAAGATATGGCCTGCTCCATATCCAGCACCATTATATTTTCTGTTCTGCTTCCTCATTCATTGGATAAACGAGTGCAAAAAAATCTTGAAAAAAATCAGGAGAGAGAATTGTGATCTCAATTCTAAGCAAAAGTTTATTCCAGAATCGTGCAGCCCTACTGCCTACACACCCACACAAGTTCACCGTGATGCATTAGCCTGAAAACAATGTGAGAGCAGGCGCCACAGCACGATAACCACCACCCGAAATAACAACTTTTCCTGACGAAAGATGCAAAAAAGCCTGACAATCCCAACCCCCAGATATCCACGTTCGGAGACTACATTGGGTGCGTTGGTGAACAATTAAATAGGCATCCACAGTCAGGACAGCTGCAGAGCCAAGTGATCTTCACAGGGAAGAAAGCAAGAACACCACTAAGGGGCTAACAGCTACCGACTACAGGCCTTGGAGCCTTGGTCAGAGAGGGATGCAGCCGCGCCCCACTGCAGAAGGAGTGCATGCTGTGGTGAAGCCAGTGCTTGCAGGACTGGGAAGTCCTATATTCAGAGAGTCTTTCTGACCTCTGATCATGTCCATGGGGAAATGTTTCCCGACTTCAAAAAGCAAAAACAACAAACAGCTACAGTGTGTATTGTGTTTTTTTAAGTTTTTAACTGTGATTTTGATGCATGTAAAAGTTAACTTTATGTAGCTCCTTGTTTCAAGCTCACCATGAAGAGGCCACTGCAGCTCCTGGTCCTCCAGAGGGGAGGCAGCAGGCAGCAGTCTGTTGAGCCGGTCCAGAGGAGGAAGCAGGTCTAACAGGTGGCTCAGAAGAGGCCTTGCTACCGACACTGGGAGCAGCAGCAAAGAGTTGATTATCTGGCAAAGCATGCTGCCTGCTGCTGAGACGTAGATCACATCTGGGGATGATGGAGACAAGATTAGCATGTTAAGTTTCAAAGTAAATTCTAACATATTAATGACTATGACTAAGATAGAACAATTAAGTTATCCCAGAATTCTAAGACATTTCAAGTTAATCAAGTGTTTTAAGATAATAAAGCAGAAGTAACTAAGTATGCTAAGTATGTTTTGCCTTGAGGAAAAGTGATCAATTGCTCATCTTCACCTTGTAGTTTTTCTTGTATGCTGCCATTCCAGGAACTCTCTTTTATCAACGTGGCCGAGCGGGAGAAGATATCTGTGGCGTGCGGCAGCAGAAGCTGCAGATGCTTGTGGAGTAAAGCAACACTGCTGGAGCTCTGCAGAAAAACATACAAGCACCTACAAGTTATCTTGTTTCATACACAAAACCATGTGAGTTCTGAAATTAGATGTGACCAAAACATTATGTTGTAACAAGAAGGCACTGATCACATGATCCCACTGGCACATGACCAAGAAGTTTAAATAAATGCATGAAGACTTCTTGATTATGTAACTGCCACTTTCTTCATCATAAAGGTCAGTATGGAAAGGAGAGTAAATGTGATCAGGCAGCACATGTACAAACACAGGCAGAGCTTCCATACCTCAGTGACAGAGTTAATGTGACAGTATGCTAACAGTTGCTTCTGCAGGGAGCAGAGGAGTTGGTGAAGGTGAGCTGGCTGGCTGCTGTCAGAGGAAGACGTGCCCTGCTGCAATTTATCACTGTTCTTCTCCAGCTCCCCAAATGCCTGATCCTGTGCAACACAAACACACCAACCAGTTATGAACAAGTACAGGTTCACAGATATCGCAGATTTAAGAGGTGTCTTCAGGGTTTATTTATTTATCTAGATGTGCATATGAAACAGGTCTAACTGTTGAAAGCCAAAGGGAATTGAGTCCAGAAAAGGTGTGTTTTCATAGCAGACAATTTTCAGCAATTTACCTGACCTTAGGTTTTTAATCTTTCAATGGCTCATTTTCATTAAATGCTGCAGGAGTGTGGGGTTTTGAGGATTCCCCTGATAATAATGCTATCCAGAGTCAAGCCCTGAAATGTTTTCTTGGGATGCATACATTTACTGATAAGCAAGCTACTGAGGGCAATATGGGGTGGGAGCCATGTCTTATAAAGCAGAGGTGAACCGATGAGGCTGTGTTCAGTTGCCAAAGGAAAGACTTGAGCAAAAAGATTTTTAACTGCGGTTGTGCACATAGTTATCCTTGGTCATGAGAGGTCATGACAGTATTTTTCATTGTTAATCTTAATTTTATCATTAGGAATAATTTCCAGTGTAACATAAATTCTGTTAAACAAAAATTTTATAAAGAAGACTGGAAACATGAAATTTACAAAAAGCCAAAGGTTAGAAACTATATTCAAATTAAAAATGACTAAACTTACAGATTAGATTAGAATTTGAATTAGATTGGAATTAGAAACTTTACTTTGTTCCACACTCAGCTTTTATAAACTGGATTCTTGGTATCGTTCAGCTTAAACCACCAAAATTTTATTTCATTTAAGCAATGGATTATGGATAGATGGATTCTTAATCTAGATGTGATTTTGCTTTTTGCCGTTTTCCCCGAAAAAGGCAATGAATTTACAAGAAATGACTCAAATGTGGAAAGCCCTGCAGTGTAATCAGCAGTCATTGCTAAGGCCTGCATAATCACAGACTTGAAAACAGCGTGTGTGTGTGTGTGTGTGTGCTTGTGTTACAATCAATAAATGCCAATGGCTTTAGAGAGTGAGGCACAGAAGCAAGCCACTGCTGTGCCAGGAAAAAGGCAGCAGGTGATCATAACAAAGGATAATACGTGACTCATGCTCTGCCTCCAGCACTCGAATATTGAGAGAGGCAAGAGAGATGGTTGAGTGTAACAATGGTGCCCTATATGTCGACTTTGCTGATGACTTCACTCCGGACTAATGTCTACTTTTGTATACTGTAATGATGCCACAAGTAATGTTTTATTAGTGAATAGCTAAACTCAATAACAGCAATCTGCATGCTCTCCGAGAAGAACTACCATCTAGCACCTACTTACAGTATAAAAGCCCAGGTTCCTGAGCAGCGTCTTCATGAGGATCTCAGCCAGGTGGGTGTCAGGATGGCCCGCTGTAGTGCTGTAAGTGCCGTCCGGGGAAGCTGTAAAGCCCGGGCCAGAAGACAGTACCTCAGGGCCATCAGCAGGAGAGCTGTAACCCAAGAGCGAGGCCACATGGGTGTGGTCTTGGAGACTGGTCAGGATAATGTCGAGCTGCATCCTCTGGGGCACAGAGGCACACACGCATTTCAGAGAACATGAAAACATCAACAGAACCAAACAACATAACTTGATGGAAAACATGTTTGTTCCCGTGAGTTCATACTGAGGACAGGACGACACCAGGTCAGTCACCAGATGCTTATTTCATTTAGAGTTCGGTTATCAGAAAAACAAGGCCAATGTACAGGAAGAAAGTCACATGTTGCTAGTATAACTAAGACTTGTATAGCTGCCACATGTCACTGTCCCAGTGTCAGTGCTGGTAACGTGACTGCATCACGTGTCGCACAAAACTATCACTACAATCAAATGTCTTTGTCTGTAATGACTAATGATGTTGATGCAATGACAAAATCCAGACCGCTTTATATCCATATTTCAAAAAGCAGGAGGCCAGCTCCATCTATGTGATAAGTTGCAGAAGGTACCTGTCCTTTAGAGAGACTCTCCCATCTGTCAGGGCCCTGAGGCAGCAGGGAGTGAAGAAGCTCCATCCTCTCTCTCAGTGGAGGCAGCAGCATGGTCGCCCCCACAGACAGAGTCTCAATCACCGCCTAACGGGACAAACACACACCCACATTTTGTCACTGTTTTATGTGATGTACAAATATTAAGTTGAACTTGCTCTGCATCTTCGCCAGTTCTTCGCCAGGCATCCTGCAGTATATTCACCGTGATGTACACGAGAGAGAAGCCTTTTGAGAAGATTTTTCTTTTTATTTAGAGCTAAATGAGTAGTTAATAAATAGATTAGTTGATTGATTTACTTATCTACTTTTAATCATTTTACAAGAGCAAAAAAATTTAATTTTCTGTTTCCAATTTCTCAAATGTAAGGTAAGATTTTATATTACTGTCTCTTGGTTGAACAAAACACATTTGAGGTTGTCACCCAGGAAACTTTTTTCACTACTGTCTGGGACTTTTTATTCTAAACAAGTAACCAATTAATTTAGAAAATAATCAGTTGATAAATCATGAAAATAAGTTTGTTAGTTGCAGCAAAATAAATTTTAAGGGAGCCTTTTAAAGTGAATCTCAGGTTAAACAAGGTTTAAGAGAGAAACTAACTTTTAACACAGTATCACTGTTTCTCCGACACTTTTTACTGTGCTTTGGTTTGTACATTATTCTTCCCCTAAAAATTTCCCCGCATGACCAAATGTGCATCTACAGTTCTTTCACCTCCTGAATCTCATCAGGCACAGAAGAGTCCATCAGTCTGAAGAGCAGGTTCCTCAGGGGTCTGGCCTGTCGACCTAAGATACTGGTGGCCACGCCCCCAGCAAGAGCCAGAGCCAGATGATTGGACAAAAGCCGAAGGCACAGCTTCAGGAAGTTATGATGCTCCCTGCAAATACATTAAACAAATTATTTGGAATTTGCTGGAACAATTTTCTATTTAGGTTTATACCTGTACATGTGTATAACTAGACAAACTAAAACTGAAAAGGAAAGAGGGTGCATTTGTGTGGGAAACTGTAAAGCAAACAAGGGCAAGAGATTTGCAAGTGCCAGAAATAGACCAGGGGAAAAAAAAAACAACTATTGTGAATCTGACTTCTCTAATTTCCTTCTGCCTTTGTCAGACTGTGTGTATTTACCTGGATGAGGGGAAGGGAAGAGGAGGAATTTCACTGTTGATGCCATCACAGTAACGCTCAAGGAAGGAGCGCAAGTGGGAAAAGGTGCTTTCTTCGAGGTCGACACAGTATGGTCTGTGCCAAGCCACCACTTGCCTGGAAAGCAACAGTGAGTAAATGTTAAGAACTGCCCTTGTGCTTCAAAGGTGCTTGAGTAGTAAAGACAAGTTATGAAGACATAAAAACTGCTTCCACCAAATTTCTGGGTGCACACAATGTTGTTGCATTTCTTAAGAAAGCACTTCATATTCTACACTGAAAAAACAACTACACCCAAATTTACTGAGCTTTCTCAAAGTGAATGTACCTCCACAGCAGCACTGAGATGGAGATGATCCAACACTTTGTCAACTAAACTGAGCGTTTGGATTTAAAAGAGGAACTCCAGCTCTTTCGAGTTGTACTTTCATGATGGGGTAACTCACAAAAGAGAAATTAGAGGAAGAACAGTCGAGGGTTATACCTGATTCTTATTTTTCATACAGCCATAAAATTAGTGTCTTGGTCATGACTCAGTTATGTATTCCTACCAAACTGTGGAGTATCTCTCCGGCCGGACGTTATAGAACTGTGCCTTAGTGGCGTAGTGAGAACTCCTCGTGAAAGGTAAACTGAACTTGTAACATGTAAAATCAGTGGAGTGCCCTAAAACCACTTCAGCTCTTAGAACTGTTCTCTCTAGCTCGTGTGTAACTGTGCTTAACTTTTTGTTGTTGAGAGGTTGTTAATGGTCTGCCTGGGCTACAACTGAGCTCTTTGTCCTGTTCCTCGAGACATTTCTGAGCAGTTTCTGTGGCATGGTGGGAGCACTGTCCCACTGGGGGAGGCCCCCGCCACTGGAGAGTGCTGTTGCCATGGTGGGGGTGCTTGGTCTACAACAATGTTTAGGTGGGTACATGTCAAAGTAACATCCAGATGATCAGTGTAATTCACTACATCTGTCAGTGGTTTTAATGTTCTGGCTGATAGCTGTAAATCTAAAATGTGATTTTAGTCATTTGTACAAATACAATGCTGTGTGCGTGTGTTGCAAGTCGGCACGCTGCTGCACATTTCAAATGCAGTTACTGACCTTTGACTTGTATTACACAACCACTTTTAAGCACAGAAGTCCACATGGATGTGATGACATCAGCACTCAGCCTCACCCTCCCTCCCACCCATGTTAATATTTCCTGCAAAATCCGGGTTATTGTCAATTTTACCTGCCCTAAAGTCTGTGTTATTTACTCTGCTGGTGACTGACCTGTCTCTGGGCAGGGCAGTCCAGGCCAGGCTGTGAGACGTGCCGGCTGAGATCTGCTGAATAGCAACTCCATCCAGGCCGACGACCTTCTTGGGCTTGGTGATCGGCCCTGTAGAGTTCCCCTGGCCACACTGACCCATGGAATTGTTGCCCCATGCATACACTTCATTGTCTGGATGGTGTTTGTGTAAAAGACAAGTAATATGACTTTGGATATGGCTGTGATGATTATTCATACTGTGCATGAAAACAATAAACAGTAACAGATGTACTGTATTTATTAAGTGCATTGAGGAGGTCCTGAAGCTTCAGAGGTTAACTTTTAGCTTAAACAAATTTGGTCTATGTATTTGCTATTACATCACGCTACTTGCGACAGTCCTGTCACATGTTTAACAAACACAAAATCTTGCTGTGTTGGCAAAATAGAACTCAAACTGACTCACAGAGGCAGTTGACTTAAACATGTCCTGTAACACTGACTGCTGATCCCTGACAGAATGCAAATGTGTTTCTCTCAGAAGCTGTTTATAGTCTAACTATCTACAGAGAAACATTTCAAAGCAAAGAGAGACAGGGAGTACAAGAGCAAGAAAATGAAAAAGATGGAGACAAATACCATGTGACAGGGCCAAGCAGTGACTGTCTCCTATGGAGATATCCACCACACGTGTGGTAGCCAGCTCCTCGATTAGTTTGGGTCTGAGTGCTGTGGCCTCAGAGGAACCGCACCCCAGGCAGGCGCCACAGCCCCAAGCATACACCTAAAAACAAGTGGTATGAATCAACATTAGGGGTTGAGCTCCTCTGTTCACACTAAAAAGCATTTTATTTTGATTCTTCCTCCACACAAAAACTATTTTGATGAGAAAACAACCAAACCGACCAAATCTTTGAGACAAAGCCATGAAAGAAGAGCTATGTTACGTAACAAGTCGATGGTTGATGTCCAACCAGCTGTTGGTTGGAATGCATTTAAACAGCTGCATGAAATTCCTTCTTTAAAAACAAACGGTCAGGAAAAGGAAAAACAATGCTCTTATTCTGTCTTGGTTGACAAAGAAAGAATGACGTCCTACCTGTCCAGTAGATGTTAAGGCAAGAGACGACTGGCTTCCTGCGCACACTTTTCTGATGAACATCCCTTGCAGGGTCTCCACTACTTTCGGCTTGTAGACTCGATTAGTATCACCATGACCTAGTTTTCCTGCAGGACAACACATGGCTGCCTTTAGACTGATTGATTAATAATATATCGGAATATAATCACATTTTAGTGACATCCAACTGTTTGGAAAGATACTGTAAATTCAGAGCATATACAAAAGATGTACAAACTGTAGAAATGTCATTCTTTAGAAATGCCTCATACTCAAGTTGTACACTTCAAACAAAAATAATTCAATTTATAATATCAATTGTTATATGAAACATATCATGGTGATATCATGGAGTCTACACACCATTGTCTCCTCCTCCAAAGGACCACACAGTCCGCCCATCCTTTGACAGTGCAATAGTATGAGAGCTACCACATGACACCTCTCCCACGTTGCTGATGTCCTTTACTAGGGTAGGAATGTTTCGGCTGTTGCTGTCACCATGACCTGTGTTCCCAGGGAATAAGAAAAGTCAGCTTGTTTACACATGGAAATTATGGAAGATAAATGTCTGGATCGCAGTCAGCATCTGATGCTAATGGTGTGTGTGTGTGTCAAAACACCCAAACATGATACTGTCCTAATTCCCAGCACAGATGAGCATCACCTCTTCAAAGAAGCAGTAACATTATCACACCAGAATCTAATCAGATCATCCTTGAGTACAAATGCAGGATTGTACGTAATTTGAAGAAATTCCCTCAAGGATTTACTGAGATATCACGTTCACAAGAATGGGACAGATAGAAAGACAATCCCCCAAGCGCTGAGGCATAACCGTCAAAACTGACCAGATTTCTTTTTATGGAAAGACAGGGAGCAAAACAGAAAATATCCCACCTTCACCTCGACCTGTCATAATTTGTATAGAACTAGAATTACTGGCTTGCTGAAACATAATGTCTCCAGCCACGGCACAAGCATACAAGGAACTATATCAAGTACAGGTGTAGTATATTAAGACATTTTTCTTAGGAGAAATTAGTTCAGAAACTCACCTAATCTTCCAAAATCTCCTTCACCCCATGTGTACAGCTCCCCATCCTCGCTGACTGCAGCACTATGTCTGTAGCCAGCAGACACACATACCACCACCTAACACCAAACAAAAGCCACAAACATTATCATACTTTGTCTTGAATATTTTAAAAATAAGAGGCTCAGGAGGAAACAGCAAAAAGAGACTCTGAAGAAAGAAAAAGAAAAATGTGCAGAATAGCAAGCTGGAATATGTACCATGTGAAAAATACCATGTGTTGTACTCATACACTGAATGAAACCGTACCTTCCCCTGCAGTGGCCCTTGGATAAGTTTAGGGTATTTCTGTGTTGAGCTGTTCCCGTGACCCAGTTTGCCATAATCACCATCACCCCAGCTGAACACCTCACCCTCCGTAGTGAAGGCCAGCGTGTGGCCATCCGAGCCCTTGGACGACGACACCTTCTTGATGGCACGGTGGGGTTCAAAGGTCAGCTTCTTGAGTGTTGACTGGTTGTTAGAGTCCCCGAGGCCCAAGCGGCCATAGCTCCCCTTCCCGCAGGCCCGAACAGAGCCATCAGAAGATATCACAAAAGTGCAGTACTGGCCTGCCTCAATCTGCAGAGAGATTGGGGGAGAGGCTGTTTGTAGTGACAGACTGCAGACTGACTCAGCATTCTTACACACTGTCATCCTACTGCTACTGAGTGAGTGAGTGAGTGAGTGAGTGAGTGAGTGAGTGAGTGAGTCAAAAGCCCATGTACATGAATCAAAGAAATGAAATAACAGGGGGAGGGCAAACAAAGATAAAACTAAAAAATAAAAAAAGAGAAGACACTGTAGGAGGGAAATAAGGATCAGGATGTTGCCTGCTCCTCCGTCTTGAGCACAAGTCTCTGTCTCTGCCTATCTGTAACAAATACAGCACATCAAACTGCTTTGATCCACAGATGTTGTTTCCCAGTGGGAGAATCAGTGAAATTTGAATTTGAATGCATCATGCCACCATGTCTATGTAACACTCTTCTTTTATGCTGATCAGTATAATTCATTCCTTGTGTGAAAAATATATTTTTCCCCTTAAAAGTCAACAACCTATTTACCAAAACCTGGAAAAATACTTAACGTCTTTTGATATATTCAGGATTAAAGGAGATATTTGTAAGTTTTGCCATCGCTACATAGCCAATGTTAGCATCAACAGTTTTATTTACAGCATCAAACTTCACTCCTTTTGTTGCCAAGAGCTGTCGCCAGCAGTGACCTTTTGCTTCTACTCATATCATTTCTTTTCTTCTATTGAAGTTAGCATGCTAACCAGCTAGCTCCGCCCCATGCCATCTCGTAATACCACTTTGAGATGGTGAGTTGCTGTAGTGTCTAGTCTGCCCTCAGTCCAACATGAGAGGATAAAGAAGTAGTGCTGCCCAGAGAACATATCTCAACCTCTTGTCTTGTAGACACAACAATGGCTGAAGTTCTCAGTAAGTAAACAGCTGTTAATGCTAACGTTAGCTGTGTAGCAGTACCAACAAAAATTTTATCTTGTTTTTCAGCATGTGCATCAGATGTGTGGACTGTTTCCTCTTACTGTTTGTGCATCTGCAAAGCTGGCGGCCAACTTGGGCTGTAAGATCTTCTCCTGCGTACCCTCCACTAGCTGATGGCTGCTGTTACTGCCCCACACGTACACCTCACAGGTCTCGGACACTACGGGTGCCTCACCAGTCTGTATGCTGTCTGGACTGACACAGGTGCGAGAGTAGTCTGATGCCATTCGACATACCTGGGGGGGGGGAGACATGATTACAGGAATGTGGTGTTATTTTCAAAATAAACCCTCTAAGTGACAGATAACAGAAGGAACTGGTAGGAGAGTTTTGCGCGAGGATCTAAAATGGTCAGTTTAATTAAACATATGTAAAACACTGCCTCAATATCTTACTTCTTCAAAAAGACAGAGTGATGCCTCATACAGCGAGCACAGGCCGTCAGAGGTCCGTGTGGGTTCTCGCCATTGGCTGCGATCTGCTGAGGAGCCCTGAGACAATCACAAACACAAATCAATGTTCAGACCATGCACACCTTCTAACGAATTAAAGTGTAAGGCTACACTCGACACTATGGAGCCATTATGACTGGCCCTAACAAAGTAACATTAAATTATACACTCACTATTAAATCTGAATGGATCCAAAAGCAGCCCACATCACAATACCTTTTAGAGAACCAAAACTCTCACATACTTATATAACATCTATGAATGTGACTGAAGATTTCTTATGTCATCTAGTGTTTATTTCCAGCCTGTATTTTGCTGGTGAGTATTCACTCCAATGCAAAGTCCAGGTTATGCTTTACTGATCATCTCCAAGTAAAAACATTCCTTTGCATGACATTCCTACAGTTCTATCAAAGCTCTACTTAAAGATGAGAAACCATTGTTTGAATGAATGATGTCTAATTTAATTTTCAACTGAAGGACCGTTGCATTTTGAAGCCTATTTTACAGTTCAGAGAGAAGCTGTCTAAACGACTGCGTCTTTGACGTAAGCAGAAGACACAAAAATTGCTGCAATCTAGTTTGAATTATTAAACCAATAAAAATCTTCCCATCTATGTCCTTAATGTTTACTTACCAAAGAGCGTCTCATCTGCATGAGGATGTTCATGAAACAATCATAGCCGATGAGGCCCTCTTGGTTCTGTAGCACCTTATTCTGCTCCATAGTACTGACCACAGCTGATGCAGCCAAAGCCATCTCAATCCACTCCAGCAAGTAGCGCAGGGAACCCCTCTGGGAGGCTAGCCCTAGCAGCAGCTCAGAGGCAAGGCGTCGCCCCAGTATATCCGCCCCCGAGTTTGGCATGGTCACTCCCTTCAGAAAAGTGGTGACTTGGGCCAGGCAGTCCAGGCCCATTGGTGGGATCTTGCTCTCGTTGGCCAGAGAGAGGGGTGGCAGGGAGCTAACTACATCAATGGCTGTGTGAATGACATCATTACACAAGTTTATATTGCCCCCAGGACCTCCACCAGGACTGGGCGGAGGAGGCATCATCCAGCTCTGGCGCAGCAGAGCAAAAAGAAGGCTGAGGCCTGTGCGAACACCCATCTCAATGAGAGCATCAGTGCTGGAGCGTGGTCGCTCACTGACAGAGTGCAGATCAGCTGATCCCGAGTTGTTCTCTGGAGAGTGCTGCTGCTGCTTGACCTTTCCCTTGTCATGGTACTTGTTGGAAAGTGCGTAGAAGATGCGCTGGAGCACCAGCACACGTTTGCGCAGTGCAGCAGCAAATGGTGAGTCAGAGCAGACCATCTTGGCCAAGGCCAACTGGCTGCTGAGCAGAGCATCCAGGTAGTGCTCCTGCTCATCGCTGGAGAGGGACTCCCGCTCAAAGTCTGGAAGCTGGGGGCCCTTCAGACACAGCACCTGCTGGGGCAGCAGCACAGCCTCTTTGTTGGCCAGCAGTTTTGAGTAGAGCACTGAGACTCCCTCCCGTGTGGCTATTGACTCACTGTCCTCGGTGATCCATGAGCTGTTTAGGTGCTCTAGCCATTTGAGTTTCACCGGGGGGATCATTAAAGCCATGGCATGTCACTCTGGAGCCATCAGTCCTGAAAACATTGAGTGGACATCAGATAAATGTTAATATCAAGGTTGTGAATAGAAATTTCCTCATCAAACACATGAGCTGGATAAAATGTATTTTAAAATCCAGTCTTTCCTAAAAGGGCCACCAGTTTTCAAAATTCTTCTGACAGCCCGCCTCAACCAATTCAAGCCCACGTTTTAAATGGATTATCATATGACATAAGATGAAGAAACATTTTCCTTAAGATGGACATATGTGCAATGAAAGCAGATCAAGTAATCAACATAAATACAAACAATTCTATATTTTAAAATAAGACAGTCCAGACTACCTATACCAACTCTTCCTCTGCAGAGTTTGACCTATAGAACAGGACTGTCTGCTGACTGAAAATGTGTGGTTTTATTAAGTTAATTTCTTTAAGCGAAGGGCATGATTACAATGCTGTTGTGGGAGGTTAAAATATGGTCATAAGCTCATAATCCTTGACTACAGGAATAAACTGCTACAAGGAATAAAAGTGCAGTAAATTTCCCTTCATTATGTTGAGGGACAATTCAGTCTATTTAAAACATTTGAGAAAGAGAAAATACAACAAATATGTGAGACATTTCACTTTATTACAACTGTTGTTTGTGAAGCACAGCCATATTTTTGAGGACAAACTGCAGTCCACCATATTGTAAACACTATGACCCGTGCACAGCAGATCACAGAATTCCAAACTTTACTTTCAAGAATCAATAAATGGAAACAAAAAGCATGCTTCTTAACAAAAGCAAAATCTGACACTGCTATAAGTGTGTGTGTGTGTGTGTGTGTGTGTGTGTGTGTGTGTTTGTAAATAAGAGTATGAGCAGACTGAGGTGTTGCAACCAAATATTTTATCTGAAACATGTCTGTGGGAGAAACATTTGAAGATGACGTTTTGAGGATTCACCAGCAATAATCATTCACCAGCATTATCTTTTATTCACCATTAATCTAGAAGAGGTTTCAGAGCCAGAGGACAGTGCAGCTGATGAGCAAGGTTGCGGCCTTTCTTGCTGTTTGCGATTACATTGTACTGGCAGGTGTTTTTTTCTGTCCCCATCATATATATATATATGTAAACTAGAGTGGAACTTTCACAACAAAACAAGCCAATACACCATGGACAAAATACTTGAGAGATTACCAAAGACTCCGATAAACACATCTTTAAGATATCTCAACAACAATGAACTGTTTGACTTGTGGCCATTAACTGAAACAAACCACAGAGTAATCTACATGTGGACTAACAAGATGATGGATCTGTCAACAAACAGATTATGGGAGGCACTGGCAGCCTTGGTGCTATCAGCCTGACAATAAAATGTTAGGGTAAACAACACCCTGACATTTAATATCAGGCTCAGGACATTGCACAATTTTAGCAAATCTTATGCCAGGTGTGGACACAAAAACAGCAATATTCCTCGCTCTAACATACAAAATCTTACAACACTGTCCAACATCCTCATAGAAGAATGAAACGGTCATATTACATTGTGCAACTTAATCAGCATTGTAGATTTGTTTTGAAGGAGAGCATATTTGTAAAAACGGTAGGAGATTCTGACAGATGAAGAAGCAGAGGAGTAAAATAAGGATACCTGATCTGCCCAAAATGGTCCTGTCATGGGAACATATACAAAACCTATATGTGAACTGCAAAACCCTGAAAACTTAATATGCAAATGCTGCAGACTTCAACCAGAAATACACCTTTTTACCCATGCATTTACATCAAAGTCGAGTTTTGTAATCCATAATGTTTGGAGCTGTGGTTCAATGGCTGCAAGTCAACACACTCATTAATGTCCATGAAGGACTTCTGAATATTCAGCCAGAATGTAAACGCAAACACCTTTAGCATTGACATTTTGAGCTTACTCCCCTCCTTGGTGCCTGTTTTGCTACGGTTTATGGTGAAGGTGAGTGTCTGTCTTCAGACACTCCTGGTCTGATAAAGCTGCAGGCAGCATTTCAGCGTGATTAGAGGCGGGTAGCACCTAGCACGGCCCATGCTAAAAAACCGGTGTAATTTAGGTTCTAGCTGAGGTTGTTCGCACACAGCCGACCACCAGCAGATAAAATTAGACAGCCAGTACTGTGACACAGCTGGCTAGGAGAGCAGAGTGGGCTGCTGACATTCTTGTTGTTTCAGATTAGACACGTTAATCACCAGCGGCTAACAGTTTCACAAATCACTGACAGCCTTCAGGAAACTAGGAAACAACGACACAAGACGTGACATTATATACGACTGACGCTAAGGGGTAGCCTGACTATCTCCTGTGGCAAACCGAAACGTTAAATGTTGAATTGTCGTCCGTTTGTTTTTAAAATAAACCGAAATGATGCCTGACAACTGACGCCTCTGTTTACATTAGCTAACGGTAGCTAACTTTCCTCACGTCACTCAGCTAGCAAAGCATAAAATACCTCAACTCAGACCCAACACCCTGATGTGCAGGTATGACAGGGGGGTAATAAACAAGCTACGTGCTCATACCGGTTTGCACACCAGTCCAAAAATCCCAACTCCATATAAAGTGAGCTATTTTGGCCAGTATTAGCCTGGCTTATCTGGTGTATCATAGCAGGTTAGCTTGCTAGCTCCACTTTCCTGTAGCTAGCTGGAATAAAAAACTCGCTCACCGATAAAAGGCCTCCTCCTCTGTGCGTTGTGCTTACACAAGAATCCAACTGCGCTTCATTGCATAAACACGAACAGTTCGGTCAATATCCGTGCGCTTTGATAACGTTACTGTGAAAGGAGACAGACCCGTGCATGGACTTCCATGCCTCCGCCCGCCTCTCCGGTTCCTTCCACTGCAATGAGTCTGGGTAGCAGTCTGTTCAGCCCCAGCCCCTCACCGAGCCCCAGCCCCGGGCTGTGACGTCGGGACCTGTCTCTCTCCCTGTCTGCCTGATCACTGCCCTGTCTGTCTGCATGCTCTCTCTAAACCTCTAGGTGCGCTGAACGCTGATACCACACAGTCACTGACCCCGCAAATACAAAAGGCCCCAAAACAAACTGCCCAGTGGGCAGTTTTTAGGCACTTAAAACTAATGCACTCTAATACAACAGTCCTGCAATAAACCCTCCTTCATGAGAGGTATACTGTTTAATTTTTCTTGATTCACTTCCATGGTCATTTTGGAAAACTAGAGGTTGTGGTTCTGTTAAATTGTCATATATATCATATACATGCATGTCACGCAGCTGCATTGGGGCCTTCTTTGTTAATTCATTTTATTTTGCCATTATTGCATCAAAAGAGGTTGAGCATCAAATGGGGTGATTACACTAGTGATAAACAGTATTTACAGTACTCTGTGAGCCAAGTCATCTGCTACACAGTGTCCTTGATGTTATTCATTCACCAAATATAGTAACATAACAGTTTTACATAAACAAGTGCATAGTTTAATGATTCATACCTCTGTGTTACATCTATGTTACATTTCTCAAGTTTAAATAAGAATTTAAAGGAACATCTGAGGTTCAAAATGTGTAAATGCTCAGCTCTGGCTTTTGTTGTACTGTGATGGGCTGCTTTGACCATCTTGCATTGAGGCTTGTAGCTGACTTGCTGCTGGCTAAATAACACAAACAGCTCTCTGTATATGACAACAAAGTTCAACAGTATACTGCATCCTCCTAAATGATCATACAGGTGGATCAACACCTCTCAGTAATAATTTCAATAAAAACTGAACATTATAACCTTCATGAAGAAGGATTTATTGCAGGACTATATCTGTTAAAAGAAGGTATACCTAATAAACTGGAAACTGTGTGTACTGGTCACTGCCATCTCACTGTTCAGTGTCATTTATAATATGCAGTATTTCTTGATATTTTCACTACATCATTAATAATTGTTAATCATTAATAATTAAATAAATTATTATCATAACACACTATAATGTAGTTCTACACAACTATAAGGACATTTGTAAGTGTTTTGTCAACATAACTCCTCCCATGAAGACATGGGAGACAAGTTTTATTATATTGTCATTCATTATTTGTTTAGGCGCACAGCCTCCACTTATGTGTGTCCACAGGAGGAGCTAAGAGCTGCTGACAAATATATTCATAAATTGCCCACAACTGCATTGTAATCTATTATTAATCATTTATTAAAAATGCTAAATAGGGGAGTTACAGAGCTGTGCTGCATGTTAACAGAAATTCAGTCAATGGTGATATGATGTCATGTCAAGTGGTGTAGAAAGTGGGTTTTATCTTGTCAGTGCAGACGCAGAGGAGCCCGGCCTGAGCTGAACACCTTATCACAGACACTATTTACTGTTTTATTTGTTGTTGGGTGTGAGGGTTGATGGGGCTGAGGACAAGGTTCTCATAACAGCTTCATACTGTGAATTGTCCTTTCACCACATCACACCAGATCTAAAGGAGTGTGAGACCAATAATTCTCTCAGCTGAGGTCTAAATTCTTGACACTGTGTCACTTGACCAAAGCATCAACTTCAGCACTGTCTGCTCCTTCACCACCATTTGCAGTCCGTTGCTCTGTAGAGGTCATCTGCAAGTTGACCGTATTTTTACTGATCTTGAAACTGATACATCAGGAATTAGAAAAACAAGCAGTCTTGGAAAGCTCCAGAGTAAGAGGTTCCTCTTGACTTTATCCTATCAAACACTAATATTTCATTTTCAATATGAGTCTCTGAGTGACAGTGACTTAAATTTCTTAAAGTCACTCTCTTCTTTTGAGACTTCAAAAACACCTGCAGCTTAGCTGTTTTCTGCACCTGCTATTAAGCACTGGTACACCTAAAGTTGCATAACTGTAATTCTAATTACTGAATAATTATAATGACAGCAGGTGTAATTGTTGACAACTGGGTGCAGAAAAATACCAGGAAAAACCTTCACAGAAACACAGCCTCTCATACACTGAGCAACCACAACATGATATAAAGCCCAAAGTTTTGGCCTGGGCTCCCTGTAGATCCCAATCTGATCAAGCCTGCGTGATATTGTGTAGATCTCACTCATGCCGCAAAAACAGCTTTGACCTGTCGGGGCATGGACACAGGACCTCTAGAGGTGTCCTATCAGATGGGGATCTGGGGCGTTCGGAGGCCAGGTCAACACCATGGGCTCTTTGTCATGTTCCTCAAGACATTTCTGAGCATTTGTGGTGTGGTGGGAGCACTGTCCTGCTGGTGGAGGCCCCTGTTGCCATGGGAGGGGGGTGTGTGTGTGTGTGTGTGTGTGTGTGTGTGTGTGTGTGTGTGTGTGTGTGTGTGTGTGTGTGTGTGTGTGTGTGTGTGTGTGTGTGCTGGTGACTGCGTGGTCTACAACAATGTCTAAATGGATGGTACGTGTCAAAGTAACATTCAGATGAATGTCAGGACCCAGGGTTTCCCAGCAGAACGTTGTATTGTAACAAGATCAATGTTATTTACTTCATCTGTCAGTGGTTTTATGTTACCAGGAAATCAAGTCAAATCAAGTCTGATCAAACCACACAAGCACAGTCCAGATGAGACAGAGTAGCTCAGTTTTTAGCTGGGTTTTCTGTTAAATGTGTTCTGTATTAAATCACGAGTATTTACTTTTATAGAGCAATGCAGTGGTTAGGTTGTTTTAAGACACACTGTAAAAACAAAACAAACAAAAAAAATTTAAAAGTGCATCACACATTACATTTATCCATAGTTGACCTAACATTGTACTTTTGTCTGCTGTTTCAGAGATCTTCTTCTGGTTTGGATATTTGCTCAGATGCAATTATATTTTAAATTCTAACACTTATTATTCACAAAGACCAGATTATTTTGTCAGCATTAAAACCATTCAACTGCACCATGTCATTCATAGAGAGCTATTTCCTCAGAGTGGTGTGAGAAGGTTAACAGCCAGTACACGTACAGTTTAGTAAAATGCCTTTCAGTGTGCCACTTTGAAGCAGCCCTTAAGCTGTAACTGGGCTTGATGTTTTATCTCCTGTGGGTTAAGTATGTTGGACTCTGTCACTCATGCTGTCTTTTTTTTTTTTGTTAACTGGCTCACATTTGGAGAATACATCAGCTTTTATGGGCTCATCACATGTACTGTGAGCTGATTCATTCTCCTAAAAGCAAAAACTGCAGGTGGTGGTTAAATATAGTGAGTCTGAAATGACATTTAAACACCTCAAAACTGGATCCAAGCACAAACATATTTTGTTATACTGTCAGAAAAGCGCTTCTCTGACCCAGTCTACTACTTATAATTACAATCCCGCAAATACACATCTGCTCTCAGAATAGTAGTGAGTTTCTACATATGGTGTGGGAGCCAGCTCTGCGGGTGTTGATTTCAGGAGGTGCTGCTTTCCCCTCCTGATCTGAGGCTTTGGTCATGTCCCAGCTGGTCATAGTCTCCGATCTGTTCCAGCAGTTCCCTGCTGTCACGACTAACGCCCCGTAGCTGACACACTTGTTAGCTCCATGATTCAGCAGCTGGCCCAGGGTATCTGCAAGGTTGCTTGTTTTTGCAAGGCCTTTAAATGGTATTACAAATCAATTTTGAGAGCATTTTCACCACCAAAACACTGTGAAAATAAAAACAGTCAAGTAGCTGATTCTGCATGACTGGCAAAAAAAGTACTGATTCAAGGAACCAAAACAGACCACTGTAAGACTCCTTAAATTCTGCATCTTAAATTTAAGGACTTCATATTGGCTATACACATCAGACACACACAGAACAACCACTGACATGTTGATCATCTTGTTACAATACAATGTTCTGCTGGGAAACCCTGACATTCATCTGGATGTTATTTAACACATGCAACCCACCTATGCCCCCCTTTCTACCATCAAATCAGCTCTGACCTGTCAGTGTATGGACACAGGACCTCTGGGCGTCCTGTGGTGTCTGGCTGTGACATTAGTAGAGGATCATTTGGGCAGGTTATTTTTAACATGGAAATATACAATTTGATATACAAAAAGTAAGACAATACTTACTTCTTATTATATGTGTAAGTTTTTTTATCTGACACAGACCTTCCTATTGCAACTTTACTTAATGGTTTTTAAATAGGTTAAAATATAACACAGCCTTTATCTTTGTTGTCCAGTCTCAGTAAAGTCCAGGTTGATCCCAGACAGCAGCTCCCCTCCACAGGAGCGGTTCAGCAGCTCCTTCAAGGCCTCATTTACATCATTATTGAAGACGGTGGAGAAGTTGGAGTACCCTCCTCCACCCCCATCCATGGGAAATGAGCCCATCACCTCCTGCACCCATTTCAGCTCATTGCTAAGCTCCAGGCGCAGTGCATCGAAGTGGTTCTGTCTCTCCTGGTAACGGCTGCTGATGGCGCCGAGGCTGGAGCTGAAAGCCTGCATGTCGTCCTGCAGGCTCCTCTTCAAGGCCTCGACCTTACGGAACTCGTAGCGGATCTGTGAGAGCTCATGGCGGACGCCCTCACTCTCCTCCTTGTACCAGGCCTCCTTTTCATTGTATATAGACACCATGGCATCAATATCTTCTTGCAGAGAGTCATGGGCAGCTGCCAGACTAATGAATGAGCTCTCCATCTGGTCAATGTCTTCCACCACCTGTGCAAAGCGCTCAAAGTTTACATAGGTGTTGTTGGGTGGCATGCTGGAGTGGGACTTGATAGTGTACTCCCTTAGGCGCTTGGTCTTCAACTGGCGCCGCTCCCGTTTCTTTGGCTCCTGGGCTTTGTTTTCCTCCTTGTGTTCATTGGACTAAAAGGTGTAAAGAAAGGACTGTTAGTGACTGTCAACCACAGAGGGAAGAGCTGACGCTGATGGAGAGAGCTCATGCACTTCTGCATCAGGTAGGCTTCGGTTTAAGGTGCACTGCAAACCACCAATAGCTTTTCCATATTATGTGTTACATACAGGCTTGTACACAATAAGGCAGGAAGGAAAATACCAATAGCTGCTTGATACAGTGCAAACAGTCTGCCTTACTGACTGTCTGGGTTTAAGTTAAAATGGTATACAAATAAAAGTGAAGAGAAATGTGCAGGGAGAGATCAAAAGCCTTGTCTTTCAGGTCAGTGTTTTTCTCCAACTGTTCTTCATGCCTGTGGAGCCATTCCTAGCATTAGCTAAGTTAGCTAGCCACCTTTTTTTATCTGTTGACAAAGAATTGCATTAACACTGACGAGTGTTGATGAATTGAGAAACAGAGTTTTTGCATAACTTAACTGGGTTAGGGGTGTTTTTTGTCTGTTTGTTTTTCAAACAATAATTGAAAAAAGAACATATAGCTTTACAAAAAATAATTTAAGTTCATTATTAATCAACCAGAATTACTGTCCTGTGGTTTTATGCCTCTACCACCAGTAAAGTTGCAGGAAATACAGTAACAACCTCCCCTTCTGTTACTGAGCTATAGTGTTGAACCTTCGACCTCTTGGACATAAAATGTTATTACTTCCTCATTTTACACTATCAGACATCTAGACATCTATTTCTAATTCAAGTTCAAACACCACTGCCAGCAGACAAACTCAAGTGTGCTCAGTACTGTGTGATTGTAATGCTAATTAAACACTATTAATCTAAAATTAAGTTCTCATTTTACCTTGATCCACGGGTGATTAAGAGCATCTTGAATTGTTAATCTTTTCCTATAGGAGAAAAACAGTGTGGTTATGTGATTCTGGAGAGCATTAAAAAAATGAAAGCAGAGAGTTTAACTTTCTTATACTGACACACGTTTGCCCTGAGGAAAATGTCATTCACTACATTACACATGAGTTCCTACTTCTTATCTTTCTCCAGCAACTGGCTGATGAATTTCTTGGCCAGCTCACTGGTGTGACAGAAGAACTCTTCATCAAACTCATAATTTATGGCTGAAATGTTCCCCAGTGTGTCCTGTTTGGTCTCCCCAAGGAAAGGTGAGGCACCACTCAGCCTGGAACAAAATGTTAAAAAAGGAGCAGTTTATCATCCTGTTTGGAGGGGGACTGCAGTATTAATGTAGAGTTTACTGTCAGTGACATTGTTCTGTTTGCATTGCACTTGCAGGATGTAGGTGATGACCCCAATACTCCACATGTCTGCTTCTAATCCGAGTGGCTCATAATTGACGATCTCCGGTGCTTCAAATAAAAACAGTCAAAAAGCATCTTTGTTAAACCAGGTAAAAAAAAATAAAAAATAAGCAAACCATACTTCTTATGTGCCTACTTCTAAACATTGTTTATCACAGTTCTTGGATGTTCTTTTTACACAGTGAGGACACTGGATCTGTGATATCTGATGAGCTTTGGGATGAGATGAGGGAGGTGATCAAAGACTGTCCCATTAATGCCAGATTTCAGCTCAGGTGGTTTAAGATCATGGACTGGACTCACTTCTCAAAGACCATCGGGTGTGTGTGTGTGTGTGTGTGTGTGTGTGTGTGTGTGTGTGTGTTGGGGTGGGGGTTTATTTCATTTACTGGTACAAATTAAAGAAAAAACCTAAAAACTTAGAGGAGAAACCTGTTGTTACATGATGTTTCCTTCACAGTCACCAGATCTCAACCCATCTGAACAATTATGGGAGATTTTGGACCAAACTGACCAAACAATGCTCTCCACCATCATCAAAACACCAAATGAGGGAATATCCTTTGGAACACTGGTGTTTTCTTTTTCTTTATGCCCAACTGTACATACTTGTAAACATTTCATTAACATTTCAAATAGCTTTTAAAGTAGCTCATCTTACCCACAAACTCAGGTGTCCCAAAGATGTTTTTGAACTCAACCCCAGCTTCAATCTTGTGAGCCAGACCAAAGTCAATGAGTTTGATTCTCGGCAACGGCACATTCTTGTCCAGTAGCATTATGTTTTCAGGCTGCAGATAAGAGACGAAAATTTACTGAGAAAATACAAATGACATTAACTATTATACTGTTTCCCTCGTGACACTCATTTTACATAGCAAAAAGAAAACATACACACAAAGAAAGCACTCATGAAACTGTCTGTGTTCAACTTACGCAAACAACTACAGCAGTGGCAAATATACGCGCAGAACACAACTATTCATTTTAAATTTACTGTGTGTGCAACACACTTTATATTTTTCTAGATTAAAGACAGCTTATTGCTTCACCTAGTGGACCAAATCTCACTTGTGTAATTTTTTTTGTGTATTAGATTATTTTCTGTAAGATTTAGCTCCCAGCTCCTCCTGCTGCATCTGTCTGAGCGAGAGAGGAGGAACACAACTGTCAAAAGTGACACAGTGAGCGGATCTTATTTAAAATAATAACCTGACAAACTTACTGAATAAGAGCAAACCGTTGACTGTATTAATGACTGTAATATATTATTTTCTTTACAGATTAATCTGCAGATTATTTTGTGACTCATGTATGAATAATTTTATGTATAAATATCAGAGAATAGTGAAAAAAAATGCCCATTACCAAAGGTGACATATTAAAATTACTGGTTATATATTTGACCAACAGTCTAAAGACATTCAGCTCAGTATGGCATGAAACAGAGAAATGCAGCAAAGTAGCCAAAAATCCAAATATCCCCACAGTTTTGCTTTTCTAGAGTTAATGCTTCTAATGGTAAGTATTGTGTTTTTGTTGTTTTCCGTTCAGGCATAACTTCATTGGAACAAAGGAATGAAACATGAACAGAACACATGCTGCACCATGTTCTTCCTGTTTCAGTAAAGCATAAAAAACAAAACTGTCACATGCTTGACAGCTGCTTGTTACTTACTAATATGAAGATATGGATCAAGTCTTGAAACCATTATTTGCAGGTTTTGTTTGCTGTTGTTTTCCTTTTGGTTACATTTAAACAGTTGATAGAAATAGAAAATGTGATGTCTGTTTGTTCTATTTCCTTTATAGTTTAAATCAAAGTAAAAAATGTTCTGTTAATACAACTTCTCTAGTATTTCTAGGGAAAGCTTTACAAACAACGCTGAGTCATTCTAAGTAATAAACTCCAGACATGAAACAACCTTTTGTCGCTTTGTTAAATTGACTGAGCTCATGACATCGCCATGCATTTCACCGTGACCTCTGATTTACAGAATATGTCTCAGAAACGTGAAAATGTTCAGACCAGGCCGTGGCGTATTGAGTCAGGACAAACCTTCAGATCAAAGTGGGCAATTTTTCTAGCATGGAGGTAGTTGACCCCCTCGAGGATTTGCTTGATGAACTGAGTGGCTTCTTCCTCGCTCAGAGACTCCTTCTGCGCCAGGAAATCAAACAGCTCACCTCCAGAGACCCTGCAACACGGAACAAGACATTTGTCATCCACGCGCCCACTGCAGCTACATCAGCGGTTACACTGTCACACAGGATAATGTGCTGTGATGTGGAAATCGTGATTTTACATAGTGGGAAAACATGGATATAAATAATACTAAAATCATGAATGCATGAAAGTGTTTTTGCAGAAACATTATGATGTCACAGTGAAGTTGATCTTTGACCTTTTGGATATAAAAAGTCATCACTTTATCATTTTATCCAATTAGACGTTGATTCACATAAACATTTTGCCAATTATTAACATCTGAATTCTAGAGTTACAGCCAAAAATGACAGTGACCTTTGAACTTTGACCCTTGATCACCAAAATCTAACCCATTCATCCTTGTTTCCATGTAAACATTTGTGTCAAAAATAAAATTCCTCACAGGCAATCCTGAGATATCGCATTCCACGAGAATGGGATGGACAGAAGGACAGACAACCCAAAAACATAATGCCTCTGCGAGAGCAGTGGCCGGGGAAACAACAACACAGTAAAATAAATACAGATGCAGTAAATGCATATAATTTAGCCCACATGTGGTGGGCATGGAACTAAAAGCTGATCTGGTCACTCACAGCTCCAGGGATGAGCACCACGTCGGTTGCGGTTTTCAAAGACATCGTGCAGCGTGACAATGTTGGGGTGCTGGATCTGCTGCAGGATGTTCACCTCCCGCTCTATTTCCCTCCCGCCGCACTCCTCGAGAGCTGGCCATGCTCTGCCGCTTCTTGATGAACTTGGCAGCAAATTCCAGACCCGAGCTTTTCTCTCTGCATTGCTTTACGATGGCAAACTGCCCACTGAAACACAGAGAGGGGAAGGAAAATCCTCGACTTAAGTCTTAACAGGGTGACTCAGAGTAATGAGTCACCTGTTAATTTATCAGCTGTTTGATAAACTGGCTTAGTGCAGCTATACTCTATATATTGTATCAGCTTGTATCTCAGCCAATTAGTAACAAGAAAAGAAAACTACATGTTTTAGGTCAATTAGAATTGACCTAAAACATGTATTTGAATACATAGTTTGTCCAACCTTTATTTTTCTACTGTAAAAGATACTGCTCAGTTCATAACTCGGTCAAAACTCTTTAAAAAGAAAGTTAGTAGTGTACTAATTTTATCAGACTTTTAAGCTCTCAAATATAGATATGGGTATTGGCAACAAAATGCTAGTATTAATATCTGTTTCTTTTATCCAGTCTGTACTATTTGTATTTGTGTGCTGTTTGTTTGAAGGGTCATAGGTGCCTTCAATAAACTACTATTAAATATATTAGCAGCACTTTTTTTACACATTTGAGAAGCTTAAAAAAAGCTTGATTTCTTTAACTTAAATAAACAGATTAATTAATTAATTTTCTTTTGACATATTAATCAACTAATAGCTACAGCTCTAATTGTTATACATTGCCAGCCAAGCCTCAACAACAGGATGTGTTTGAGATCAAGTGGTGAATTTTTATGCTAAGTGTAAAATAAAAGTGTGCTTTTCTTCCT